>NW_024070186.1:789662-893127 GCF_014754425.2 Oryx dammah | reverse complement strand
CCCCCACCAGAGCCAGAGCCCCGGACCAAGAGACTGAAGCCCCCCGCCAGAGCCCACGCCCCGGACAAAGAGACTGAAGCGCCCCCAGAGCCCGTGCCCAGACAAAGAGGAGCCGCTGCGCGGGGAGCCCCGACTCACTGCAGCAAAGGCCCAGCGCAGCACAAAGAAAGAAAGGCTGTTAATGAAATATACCGTATTCACTGGTCAAAGGAGAAAATACGACCATCTTAATGGATTTACGAATGCCACAGTGGTATACAGTAAGCATCTTATGACAGAGCTTGTGGTAAAAATACAAATCAGGCAATCTTCTACTTTTTGATTAACAGTATGCTCCATTTCCCCCCTCCTAAAAGAAAAAATAGACCAATATAATAGCCAACTGAAACAGCTGGAGTATTTCCTCTAAAAATTAAGATCAAGGAAAATAAACCCGTTATTGTTGTCATTCTGTTTGACAGCAAGTCCTGGCCAGTGACCTAAGAAGAGGAGAGGAAGGAAAAATAAAGATTGTAATGAAAGTAACAATTACCATTATTTTCAAATTATATAATTACCCATAGATAGCCCATACAATGTGTAGAGAAATAACTGTGATTTAACTTCAACAAATTGAGAATTACAAGACAAATATCTAAGCCAACTGCAGTTCTATACAAATTATAATTGCAGCACTTTAAAAAAAATCTACGATGGAATATTACTCAGCCATAAAAAGGAACATATTTGAGTCAGTTCTAATGAGGTGCGTAACCCTAGAGCCTATTATACAGAGTGAAGCAAGTCAGAAAGGGAGAGATAAACATCATATAATGATGCAATATATGGAATCCAGAAAGAGGGTCCTGATGAATTTAGTTGCAAGGCAGCAATGGAGAAACAGACACAGTGAACAGGCTTATGGACATGGGGAGAGGGGAGAGGGTGGGCTGAGTGCAGAGCAACATGGCAACTGGCATAACCCTAGGTAAAGAGACAGCCAATGGGATTTGCTGTCTGGCTCAGGAAACTCAATCAGGGGCTCTGTATCAACCTAGAGGGGTGCGATGGGGTGGGAGATGGGAGGGAGGGTCAAAAGGGAGGGGATATGTGTATACCTGTGGCTGATTCATGTTGAGGTTTGACAGGAAACAACAAAATTCTGTAAAGCAGTTAGCCTTCAATTAAAAAATAAGTTAATTCATTTAAAAATTCTATATGTAATAGCAAACAAAAGGCAGCACCTCACAAAAAGGTGCATAGACTTTAGAAAGAAAAGTGTGTCCTATTGTAAGGCACTAAAGAATATCTAAATAAGTGGAGTGTCATGAAATGATCATGGGTTAATGGTAGTCATGTATGGATGTGAGAGTTGGACTGTAAAGAAAGCTGAGCGCTGAAGATCTGATGCTTTTGAACTGTGATGTTGGAGAAGACTCTTGAGAGTCCCTTGGGCTGCAAGGAGGTCCAACCAGTCAGTCCATCCTAAAGGAGATCAGTCCTAGATGTTCTTTGGAAGAACTGATGCTGAAGCTGAAACTCCAATACTTTGGCCACCTCATGCGAAGAGTTGACTCATTGGAAAAGACTCTGATGCTGGAAGGGATTAGGGGCAGGAGGAGAAGGGGACGACAGAGGATAAGATGGCTGGATGGCATCACCGACTCAATGGATGTGAGTTTGGATGAACTCTGGGAGTTGGTGATGGACAGGGAGGCCTGGCGTGCTGCAGTTCATGGGGTTGCAAAGAGTCAGACATGACTGAGTGACTAAACTGAACTGAACTGATATATGATAGAGCTTTGATTGTACGCTGTACAGGAGAAGGCAATGGCACCCCACTCCAGTACTCTTGCCTGGAAAATCCCATGGACGGAGGAGCCTGGTAAGCTCCACGGGGTCACACAGAGTCAGACACGACTGAAGCAACTTAGCAGCAGCACCGTAATTGTGGACTGTTAGTCAGATGACTCTGGAACTACTGAGCCTCTATATATGATAGAGCTTTGATTGTACACTAAGGCAGTAATTGTGGGCTGTTAGTCAGACGACCCTGGAATTACTGAGCCTCTATATTAAAATAAAAATGTATTTGGACCCTCACCTCACATCTGCAGTCACAAATCAATTCAAAGAGAACTCAATGCTTAGAAAAAGAAATATAGGTAAATATATTACTGATTTTGGTAAAGGTTTTCTTCAATTTGATACCAAAAATGTGATTCATATTTGACTCCATTAGACTGAATGTAATGCTCAGTAGGCGATCTAAGCTCCTGGCTTTTGGAACATTCTTGTCATGGCATCGTGTTTGCTTTTCACAGTTTAGGAGAAGACAGTTAAGCAAACAAAATGCTTACTTGCCATGAGGAAGCCTGGCCCCTTGGTTAAACATTTATGCTAAAATTTCAACAGAATTTGAGTGGAGATTGCATAACTTTTTATGTTTTCTAATTTAAAAAAAAGTTATCTATCCTAGTGACTATGAGAATCCCGGGGAAAGACATTTTTAAGTCAAGATATGGGTTTTGAAAATTTATTTTTAGATACCATAGTTTTTACATCCAATCACATTTTCCTCTTTTTAATTGAGCTAGAAATCTTATAATAATATTAAATATTATTAATAAACAATATTAAGCTTTTACCTTTTGAGTTTCATTTCATTATTGTGAATACTTTGCTTAAATTCTTTTTCTTATTTTTAAAAACCTCCCATACATCTATTTTTGTAATCACCTTAAATGTTTTTTGGAATAAAAATGGTAACTGATTCTTATTATTTATGATAAGTCAGATATTTTTCTAAATGCTTTACATATTTTCATTTATTTAATCCTTTCAACAACCTAATGTTAAAAGCAATATTATCATCAGTGTTTTCAAAAGTTAAATAATGTGTGCAAGTTCACAAAATGACTTCATGGCAAGGCCAGGCTAGAAACCCAAGCTTTGTTTCACCTGAGTTTGACTCACAATCTTTACACTTTCTCTATGTCACAGTAAAAAGAAACATATCCACAATATCAGTTGAATTAAAAATGCAAATAGTGTCCATTTGTAAGCCATGGGAGAAAATATTGCCTGGTCATTGATGAAAAATTACGTCAAAAAGTAGGGAAATATAAAAGAACAGTGGAGAAATAAGGATGTGTCTTTCCTAGGTTCGTTATTGAAGGAAAACTACCTTCACACATTTGTTGATTTAGTTCCATCATCTCTTGTTCTCTGTAAATATCAGTTTTTAAATAAGTAAGTTTATCCTGTAGTAATCCTCACCTTTAGAGAATTCTTATGTTAGCTTAACCCCTTCTGTTGAAGTTAAAGACCATCTTATCATGCTTGGATCCTTGAAGATGGAAGGAAACTAACCCTGATAGGCCCGCTATGAGTAAAGCACTGTGCTCACCAATTATCCCATTAAATTTTCTCAGAAAAAGCACTTAAAATGTGAAAATGAATTAGTATTGCTTTATGTGCTTCAGGGCCATTAGAAACCATCAGACTCTTCTCTTCTGAATAAACTGCGTGCTCTTCAGCCTCCCACCTAGATTCTCCCTATTCCCAGGCCTTTAATCGTATTTGCCCTTTTCCTCTAAGCCCTCTTGAAGTTCATCCTACTCTTTCCCATCTAGAACAGTACATACTACTGTGTATTATATCTCATTATACTGAGTTTAATGAAAAGATAGCTTTTAAGTGCCTGCCTTTTATGTATCCTACCCCATCAGTATGGCTGTTAAAAATAATTATGACTGTCATTCAAGTCATAAAACCACCATGATCCTTGATATAATGTCCGTGTTTCAATCTATATTCAGTCATTTATATCATCTTGTAATTGCAAAACCTGTAATAACTCCTTCCAGACTGAACCTCTGTCTTACAGCTTCCCATCACTTACTTCCCCAAGAATCTATCAAATTTCAAGACGCACAATCCTGTTTTTACTCACTCTCCTTTCCTGGCTTAGTGCAGCCCGAAAGCTTTAATGATGAGTATTTCTGTTCACTTTACGACATGGCTTTTTGCAAATAAGAATGTCAGAAGCTCTAGATGCAGAGTTCTAGACGTCTACATCAGGAAGCCACCAGATTAAATGCATGCATTTCCAAAACTTGACTAAAACAACTGGGAAGAGATTTTTTTTTTTTTAAGATACAAGCCCACAGGTCAAAGATAATAAGAAAGATAACAACAAGAAAATTGATATGTAATGGATTTAATGGATCTGAGAAGCCTAAATCCTAACTAAAAGTGGAAAAAGCTAGGAAGCAATGCAAATGCCACTGGAGGACCTTCCAGTGGGCCTTAAGAATAGAAAAGCTTAAGAACAGATACCCCTGAAAGTGGCAATGATGAACCCTGAGCTGTGGGGGCTCACAGAAAGATCATTAGATAATGTGAAAGCATTTTTAAGAAGTGGCTGGATCCAGATATACCCCCTTCTTATGTGCAACCAGATGACTGCTCTCCTGGAAGCAAGTCTCAGTGGGATCAACATATGTGTGGGAAAGGAAGCAAGCAAGATTGAGCAGAAGACCTTAGGTCCTTGATCATCAGAGAAAGACCTTTCTGCTGGGATGGCCTTTGGAATCGCCCTGAGTCGGGTGAAGGGCATGGACACTGACCGATCACTGTAGCAAGCTGAGCTCCACAAAGAGCGCATGCTCATTGCAAGGTGACCCTTCTCAACCAAGGGCACGCCCAGCAGCGGGGGAAATGTGTTTTGTGTGTGTGTGTGTGAAGGGGAGTTTGGAGGGCACAGCACAGTCTGCACACCGACTATGAGCCCCCACGCTCTGACTTTGCACACCACTGCTAGAGAGAAGCCCACACACCCCAGAGAAAGACCCTGTGTGCCACAACTAGACTCAACGCGGCCAAATAACCAGATAAAACATTTTTAACAAAGATCTAGTAGAATAGAAAACAATATGATCAGTACATTAAAGGACCGTCTAGGACTGACTGTCCTGAAACTTTCTGTGATGATGGAAATACTGTATATTTTCACTGTCTAATATGGTATCCACTAACTGTAGGTGGCTACTGAATACTTGAAATGTGGCTAGTGGGACTGAATTTTTAAAATCTATTTAATTTCAATTAATTTAAATGCAGGTGTGAGAAATCACGTCTCTAATTGCCGTCTTATTGAACAGCACAGATTCATGAGATTAAACAACTAGATTCAAAAGAGTACCCCTGCCAAAAAAAAAAAAAAGAGAGAGAGAGAGGGAGAGAGAAATGAAACTCATTGGAAGGGGAAGAATCCGTCAATAAACTAACACAAATTCCTAAAACATGAATTTCCAGACTGTGAAATCTTTTTTACTTTGTTTGTTTCCAAAAAGGAAAAAAACAGTAATATACAAGGGATCAGAAATCAGAATGACTTTAGACTTCTCCAGAGGGGATGCTGGAAGCTAGAAAACAGCAGAGCAGTGGCTTTTAAACGGGAGCCCTTCACTGTTGCTGGGATGCAAAACAGTGAGAACCCATGGAAGCAGCCCAGAGGCTCCTCCAGGAATAAAGCTGGAATTGCCATATGATCCAGCTTTTCCCACTTCTGGATATTTATCCAAAAGAAAGAAGCACCTCCAGGCGATGCTAGCACACAGCCCTCGCTGCCGTGCTGTTAATAATGGTCAAGATGTAGAAACAGATTAAATCTCAACTAATGGATTAAAAAATGTGGGCTATACAGAGGGTCTCCTGCATTGCAGGCAGACACTTTACCACCTGAGTCACCAGGGGAGCCCGATGGAATATTATTAAGCCTTAAAAAAGATGGAAATCCTGCAATGTGTGACAACATGATGAGACGTGCATTATTATGCTAAGTGAAGTGAGACAGAAGGACGAACACTGCGTGATTCCACTGGTATGAGGCCTCTAACATAGACAAGCTCCTGGGAGCTTGACAGAACTGCAGTCGTCCAGGATAAGGGGAGGGGAAGTGAGCACATATAGAATTTCATTTATGCAGGATGAGTGAGAGATCTGCTATGCAGCATTGCACCTGTGGGTAACAATACTGAATTGTATCTTTTAAATTCTGTGAAGAAAGAAAATCTCATGTTCAGTGCTCTTACCACACTAAAAAGTTTTTTTTTTTTAATCTGGATGAGTATAACTTCAAATTATACCCAGCCAATTGTCAATAAAGTGAAGGGTAAATACACACACATATATATACTTTTTTTCCAGACATGAAAGTTCTCTAAAGGTTTACTTCTCTCCAATGTACCTTTTCTCAAGAATCTACTTGAGACTCTGGTGTGAAAAATTAAGGCAGGAAGCCAAGAAAAAAGAAGACATGAGTTTGGGAAAATTAAGATGTAATTCGAGAGAGTATATGGTATTTTCAGGATGACAGTCAAGTTCAGGAAGCCGTCCTGCCCAGATGAGAGGAGGCAGAGGGCTCTGGGAAAGGTCCTCAAGATGAGCCAGGATTCCAGTTGAGGCAACGAAAACTGCTGAGGAAAAATTTGCATAATTGTTGTGTGAAAGTAGGAAAAAGCCTCAGGTAATTATTAACTCCAAAGAAAACAAAAACTTGTCTACTATATTTAAAGCTATTTATTGCACACCAAGTGGCCCAGCTTTCACCATATTGTGAACCCTGATTTAACCAAAGGAACAATATAACTATGGATGTGGGTGCCTTGGGGATGTGATATAATGGTGAATGAAATTCTCATCTATTAACAGTGAGAAAAGCAATGTCAAAGAATGCTCAAACTACCACACAATTGCGCTCATCTCACATGCTAGTAAAGTGATGCTCAAAATTCTGCAAGCCAGGCTTCAGAAATACGTGAACCGTGAACTTCCAGATGTTCAAGCTGGTTTTAGAAAAGGCAGAGGAACCAGAGATCAAATTGCCAACATCCACTGGATCATGGAAAAAGCAAGAGAGTTCCAGAAAAACATGTATTTCTGCTTTATTGACTATGCCAAAGCCTTTGACTGTGTGAATCACAACAAACTGGAAATTTCTGAAAGAGATGGGAATACCAGACCACCTGACCTGCCTCTTGAGAAATATGTATGCAGGTCAGGAAGCAACAATTAGAACTGGACATGGAAAAACAGACTGGTTCCAAATTGGGAAAGGAGTGCATCAAGGCTGTATATTGTCACCCTGCTTATTTAACTTATATGCAGAGTACATCATGAGAAACGCTGGCTGGAGGAAGCACAAGTTGAAATCAAGATTGCCAGGAGAAATATCAATAACCTCAAATATGCAGATGACACCACACTTATGACTGAAGAGCCTCTTGATGAAAGTGAAAGAGGAGAGTGAAATAGTTGGCTTAAAGCTCAACATTCAGAAAACGAAGATCATGGCATCCGGTCCCATCACTTCATGGCAAATAGATGGGGAAACAGTGGAAACAGTGTCAGACTTTATTTGGGGGGCTTCAAAGTCACTGCAGATGGTGACTGCAGCCATGAAATTAAAAGACGCTTACTCCTTGGAAGAAAAGTTATGACCAACCTAGACAGCATATTCAAAAGCAGAGACATTACTTTGCCAACAAAGGTCCGTCTAGTCAAGGCTATGGTTTTTCCTGTGGTCATGTATGGATGTGAGAGTTGGACTGTGAAGAAAGCTGGGCACCGAAGAATTGATGCTTTTGAACTGTGGTGTTGGAGAAGACTCTTGAGAGTCCCTTGGACTGCAGGAGATCCAACCAGTCCGTCCTAAAGGAGATCAGCTGTGAGTGTTCATTGGAAAAACTGATGCTGAAGCTGAAACTCCAATAATTTGGCCACCTGATGGGAAGAGCTGGCTCATTGGAAAAGACCCTGATGCTGGGAAAGATTGAGGGCATGAAGAGAAGGGGGCAACAGAGGATGAGATGATTGGATAGCATCACTGACTCGATGGACACAAGCTTGAGCAAGCTCATGGTCAATCAGAGCTGTATACTCCTCTGATGCAGAATCGATCCCAAGTCAGAGGCATGACCTCACCAGAGCCGAGGAGACATCAGGAGATGCAAGCAGATGTACTTTCTGGCTAGATTTGGAACTGAGATGATACAAATTCTTAGAATCTTTTTGAGAATTGAGTTAACTCAGTGACTGGACCAAAATTCATTTCTCTCCTCTTTGGGCAGTTTGGGTGTGATTTTCTGTCAACTTCTGCAAAAAAAAAAAAATCCTAATTGTGTAGGGTTGACATAGTTCTAAATTAAATGATGAATTTTTAGAAGTAAAGACAGCTTTTCAAGCTCTTCTGCAGCGTTTTGCACTTAGATACTCCACAACCGAGTGACTGAACTGAACTGAACTATATAATGTTAATGGACCCAGTTTGGAATTCACCTGAATCTATGCTAAACAAAGATTCTTGCTAAATGTACTGCAAAATACATACAAGCTTAGGTTAATTTTACTGTGAATTAAACTTCTTATTTCTTTGTTTGAAATCATACATTCCAAAAATCCAAGTGCCTGTAGATAAATCTAGGGCATAAGAAGAGGTGAAGTACTTCTGTCTCTATTCCTTGTACATTTCCTTAATATTTCTTTCCTCTTTTCAGAACATGAGGGCTATGTGACTGTTCTGCTATAGCAGATTCCATACTATGAAATAACATGGTTTAGTGGAAGGAGCACTGACTTGAAAATGGAAAACTTGGCAAGTTCCAGAAGCTCAGGTAGAATTTTAATGCTCTCTCAAGCTTGGGATTGCATTTCCTCACCCGTACTCTGAATATACAAGATTTTTATCACTTCAAATTCACCTTATTAAAACCGATGGAAACTGTGATGATCTGGCATGTTTCTGCCCCATTAGTCACTTCGTAGAAATCCCTCTGATTTCATCAGCAGCTAATCAGAGCTTCCAGTTATGTGAGATTAGTAAATATTATTCTTGATAAGGTATAGGTTAGGAGACTATGATAGAAATGTGGCTTTTGTGAATATTATTAATATGATGGATAACCATGATTACTCCTTGGTTTCATGCACTATTAGAATTAGCTCAGGGGTTTATCCTTCACTGTGCATAGATCTGAAACCACGCAGAAACTGGCTAAGGTGTTCCACAGGCCCTTCCAGCCCCAGCTTTCTGGGAAAAGACAGCAGGCCCTCACCTGGAACAAGCCCTGGGCAGTTGGTCAAGATGGGCCTCTCCTCCTATCCTAGATGCTTGCTCTTTGGGGACTGGATGAGTTCTCGGCCCCAAGTTTTCCTGAAGACCATTTTTCTTTAGACATGCCGTTGGATGCTTGGGCCTCCTGAGGACATGCTGGCCTGTGAGCTGTTCTGAAGCATCTCTGGTCTGGGAGTGTGAGTGTCTGCCTTCCACAGGGAATGCAGGGGCGCTTCACACCTTCGGTTGTAGGTCATGCTGAGGAGTTTGGCTTTTATGTTTCATTCAGTGGTGGGTACGCCCTCTCAAGGCGTGCAGTCAGAAGGGAGTTTGGGACTACGTGTGGTTGTGTGAGGCTAGCGTTTCTCTATTTGACAATTTCATCTGTGCCAGGCCAACCTGCTAACTCTGTGAGACAGTCCAAAGGCCCCAGGAGTTACAGGTTAGGGCCCCATCTGTGCCTCTAATTAGCAGTGTCACCATAGGCCAGGCATTTTTCCTCACCTCACTGCTGTTTCTTTAGCTACAGTATAGCATAATTAGTCTAGGCAGTTTTTACAGCTTCTTTTGTTACAAGGATATGTAATTCCACACAGGAAGGCTTGTAGTGTGCTGGGTCACAGAGCATCTTTACAGACTCCAACCCGATGGTCCTATTTTCTGCATCTTCAGTCTGAACTCATCAGAGAAGGGAACACTCAGTGTGTTTCCACCTGCAGTTTCACCAGCAAAAGGGAAAAAAAAGCTACTGTTCTGGCCTAAGTCCTTGAAATTGAACTGTACACTTTCGGATGCTTCCACAGATTCAATTGGAAAAATCTAGTAAATAGCTCTGTGCCTAAGTAATGAAGTGCTTACTGATGGGTGTCACACATGAGATATGTCCTTTGAAGCTTACTAGGGTCCCTAGTTAACTTATGGTCCTATTTACGGAGGAGAAAGACAAAAATAGAAAAATATATATATATCCATGCTGAGTTTAGTGGGAATTTGCATTTCAATGCCAGTTCTTAAATGGTTTGATTCTCATAAACACTACATTTATAGAGTGTTTGATATTATATAATGGTGAAATGAATAGCATTGGGAAATATTTGAACTTTAGTTGTACTTGGTGGTGTGCTTTTTACCCCCTTCAGTTCAGTTCAGTTCAGTCACTTAGTTGTGTCCAACTCTTTGTGACCCCATGAATCGCAGCACGCCAGGCCTCCCTGTCCATCACCAACTCCCGGAGTTCACTCAGACTCATGTCCATGGAGTCTGTGACGCCATCCAGCCATCTCATCCTCGGTTGTCCCCTTCTCCTCCTGCCCCCAATCCCTCCCAGCATCAGAGTCTTTTCCAATGAGTCAGTTCCTTGCATGAGGTGGCCAAAGTATTGGAGTTTCAGCTTCAGCATCAGTCCTTCCAATGAACACCCAGGACTGGTCTCCTTTAGGATGGACTGGTTGGATCTCCTTGCAGTCCAAGGGACTCTCAAGAGTCTTCTCCAACACCACAGTTCAAAAACATCAATCTTCAGCACTCAGCTTTCTTCATAGTCCAACTCTGACATCCATACATGACCACTGGAAAAACCATAGCCTTGACTAGATAGACCTTTGTTGGCAAAGTAATGTCTCTGCTTTTCAATATGCTGTCTAGGTTGGTCATAACTTTCCTTCCAAGGAGTAAGCGTCTTTTAATTTCATGGCTGCAGTCACCATCTGCAGTGATTTTGGAGCCCCCCAAAATAAAGTCTGACACTGTTTCCACTGTTTCCCCATCTATTTGCCATGAAGTGATGGGACCAGATGCCATAATCTTAGTTTTCTGAATGTTGAGCTTTTTTCTCCTTAAAACCCCCTAAACCTAGGATCAATTACGTAAAGTTTAAAAAGTTTTGATAAAACAAAGAATATATAACCAACAAACACAAAAAATAAAGAAAATATCTTTTAAATCTTATGGTACAGTACTCTGAAGGCTTCCCTAGAAAAGGAAATGGCAACTCACTCCAGTATTCTTGCCTGGGAAGTCCTATGGACAGAGGAGCCTGGCGCACTACGGTCCACGGGGTCACAAAAGAACCGGAGACAACTTAGTGACTAAACAGCAAAAACTGTAGGACGGCAGCACAGAGGGGCTGGGATCCGGTGGACAGGCGAGAGGCATATACATCTATTACAGTAAAGTTCCATCCAGTCGATTGTGTTAGTTGGGTACCCAGGCTTAGTTTGACTTACAAATTGGGAACATGATCTCAGAATAGAACTTGTTTGTACCTAGGGGCCTTGTAAAGGTGGAGACTAAGGTCACACTGCCCTTTGGCTTCTCTTTCATCTTTTCCTGATGACTTGCTTTCTCCACTCCAGGACCCCAGATCTAGGTGCATCAGTTAGCCTTCGCTACATAACGAATCTCTCCTACACTGGAAATCAACAGCAGTGTATCACTTCTCCTGGTTCTTTGGGCAGGGTTACCTCCCTGGTGGCTCAGATGGTAAAGCCTGTGCCTACAATGTGGGAGGCCTGGGTTCAATCCCTGGGTCTGGAAGATCCCCTGGAGAAGGAAATGGCAACCCACTTCAGTGTTCTTGCCTGGAAAATCCCATGGATGGAGGAGCCTGGTAGGCTACAGTCCATGGGGTCGAAAGGAGTCGGACACGACTGAGCGACTTCACTTTCTTTCTTTCTTGTGGTTCTTCTGTTCCAAATCGTATTGGCTGGAGGCACTCATGTAGCTATTAACTTGCACCTCAGATGGGGCTGGAAAATTCTAAAGGACTTCACACCTTTGGTGCCCTAATGAAGGAGGATGAGTGCCTGGAAGTTGTCTAGCATTCCCTCTCTCTCTCTCTCTGTCTCCCTCGAGCTCCATCTTTATCTATCTCTCTCTGTTATTCAGAAGTTGAGCCCTCGCTTATTTGCATAGAGGCTGCATCCAAAGAGGGAAAGTAGAAAAGCTTCATAAGTCACAGGACAGATGAAAAGGAGAGGAAACTGACTTTGCGCTTTGATAGGAAGAGGGGCATGTGTGGGTGAGAATGTGAGGCTTGTTTGGTGGCTGCTCTGTGTGACCCAGGGCTCTCTGGGGAACTGTTCCGTCTCGTCCCATCTCCCACCTCTCCTCCCGACTCCCTTGTCATATTTCCCTGTCAGGATCAGTACAATCGGGGAATTTTCAGTTTATAAATTGTAAGTAGTTGCCATCATTCTCTTTAACGCTGTGTGTTCAGTGGCAAACACGCGGGCTTTAGAGACATGCAGAGCTACACGCCACGCTGCGGCCGGTGCTGCTGGTGGTGCGATGCAGACTCAGGTACATCGGCGACCCTACCTTGTCTCTGCCCTAGCCCCTCCCATGGTGGCTCAGAGGTTAAAGTGTCTGCCCACAATGCGGGAGACCTGGGTTTGATCCCTGGGTCAGGAAGATCCCCGGAGAAGGAAATGGCAACCCACTCCAGTATTCTTGCCTGGAGAATCCCATGGATGGAGGAGCCTGGTGGGCCTACAGTCCATGGGATCACAGAGAGTCGGACACCACTGAGCAACTTCACTTTCACTTTCACTACCTCGTCTAGGAGTAAAGGGGACAAAGCTTAGCCGATCGGGTTAACGCAAGGTTTATATTAATGTAGTTTATCCACAGTGAATAGCTGAAATCCATTAGATGTTAGTTCCTGTATTTTTTCCCTGTTTATACCACTCTCTCCCAGTTTTTCTATTTGTTACTTTTATCTGGAAGAGAAAATTTTTTTGAAACTTTCTAGACACTGCTTATAATAATCTAAGGCATCCGTCCTAAGCCCTCTGACAATTTCCCCCAAATGCTCCAAGCTTTGTTGAGCATTTTGAAGATGACTGTTTTCTTATGCTGATGACCTTTTCTTTCCTGAATTTATCACGCCACTGCTGCCTGTAAGCCCCAGCTCATGTTTTCCTCTTGCCTTGTAATTCATCCTCATTGCCTGATTCTAGACCTACATGAAATCCTTTGTCTTCCAAAAGATTGTGTTTCTGGTGCCTAATATTTTACAGCCTGGTGTTTTAATCTAGGGTTATCAACTCTTTTCCCATCGATTTTACTCTCCATAAGGATTTTGGGGGTCTTTTAAGCCACCTTGCTCCCAACTACTCACTCCAAATTACACGCACTATAATTACAACTAAACCATTGGCATTTTTCAAAACAAACATGTTGACCTCAGTTCTTCTACAGAACACGCTAAACTTTAGAAACTTGTTTTAAGGGCCACATCATCCATGAGAGATTCCAGATATTGCATTATTCCATGGCTTGATACATCCTCTGCAGGGGCGGTGGGGGGTGCAGATAGAAACTAATAGCGCTGATTATGGACAATTGGCTGATTGCAATTTTTGAGAGGACAGAGTTGAAGACAGCACATTATCTTGTGTGATTCATGCATTATTTTGTACAATTAGAATTTTCAGCAAAGAAAATCCTAACCACTGTGTGACTAAGCATTAAAAATAAATAAATGTGAATGAGAGAATTCTGTTTCTATCATAATACTCGATATATTTAGAATAGTTAGGGACATTTTCCTTAGTGTGGTTGATAGATTTATTTATGTCCTGGATAAATATTGTCAGAACTATGTCCTGAAAGAGTAAATAATTAGAGATCAGTTCTTACCGATCCAGAAACTCTTAACATTAGAGTTTTTATGGCTAAACACCATTTGTTTGACTTTTCTGCTTTTAAAATCCTCTAACTCCAAAAGCAAAAGTCAGTTTATATATTCTGCTTCTAGATGACTCTAATATTTTTTAAGAGTTAGAACTAAGTTTTTTAACATGATCCCAATAAACTGAGACCAAAGGTTTCTTCCAGTCTGTTTTCTCTTAACTGATGATACTCAACTGAAAGACAGGAGGAAATGCGTGGTCCTCTGGCAAATTGGTGTGTTATTCCTGATTTGTATACACACAGCTCTCTCATTAAAAGATAATCACCCCAGCCTTGGTCCAGT
The DNA here is from genome assembly GCF_014754425.2 of Oryx dammah. Lineage (NCBI taxonomy): Eukaryota > Metazoa > Chordata > Mammalia > Artiodactyla > Bovidae > Oryx > Oryx dammah. The sequence goes on along the minus strand of NW_024070186.1, from coordinate 879,052 downwards.
TATTTGAATTAATTTCTGAAAGACACTTTCATGAATTCAAAGAATCACTCATCAAAGCATTTTGTTTCTATGATATTTTCTGAAAATATGTTTCTACCAGTATTGTTAAGAAACATAGATTAAAAAATATATATATATTTTCTCTTCATTTGCCTCTTCTCCTCCTCTATTATCTTATTGGTGAATATTTTTTTCTAATTTTAAAATTTACATATTTTAATTTTCAAATATAGGCAGTGGTCACTTTTAAGATTCAAAATGGCTAGTGGATTGGTACTGACTTAGATTATAACCACAAACATTTATGTCTTTTTAATATGCTTTAAAATGTTTTGTTATGAAAAAATTTAATGCAGAAAAAAGAAGAAAACAAATTACAATAAAATCCCATGCATTTGTTATCCAGCTGCAGCAATTTTCAACATTTAAAAGTAGATAAATATATATTTGCTGTAACAAATGTCAAAGTGAATAACTCAAGTCACTTTGTAATTTGATTTATCTTTTAAGTTTTGAAAGAAATTTTATTGCTTTTTGTGACAATTTAAGATAACCTTGGTCTTGATACCTAGGCTCCATTATGATTATTAATACTTTAAAAATTCTCAGTTTATCTCAATCTCTTACTTTTCTCAGTTTATCTCAACCTCTGACTTTATTTCCTGCTGTTTCACTGCTTGGACTTCTCAGACTTTTATTTTAGATATTTCTGCTTCTCAGTCCCAGGCGAAAACTACCTGATCTTGTAATAATCGTCCGGCATTATTCTAGTGTCCTCTGACTCAACAAGGAGTCTATTCAAAGAAAATTGAGGTCCTGCCATTGAATTCTGAAACAATTCTCCTTTTGTCTCTTTATCCGATGCTTGGGTAAAGACTCCTCCCAGACGTTCCTCAGTTACTTAAATTCTGTACAAAGAATAACTGAAGTGGATGTATGGGCTACATGGGTAAAGAAATCCAGCTACAGTTAGGAACTGACCTACCCCTTTCTCAGTACTAAATTTGAGTAACAAGGTTTTTAAACACTTAATAGTGTGTCTTTTAGAACAAAAGATTATCCAGTATATTTCTCTACTAAGTACAATTTTTTCCTAGTTTGAAAAAAAGTAGAATTAATTCTACTCTTTTATTTGTTGGACTTTGTGGGGTTTTTTGTATTTATTTATTTTTATTTTACTTTACAATTCTGTATTGGTTTTGCCATACATTGACATGAATCCACCACGGGTGTACATGCGTTCCCAAACATGAAGTATAACTGATTTGCAACGTTGTGTTCAGTTCCATTCACTTCAGTTCAGTCGCTCAGTCGTGTCCGACTCTTTGCGACCCCATGAATCGCAGCACGCCAGGCCTCCCTGTTGTGTTAGTTTCAGCTATATAGCAGAGTAACTCAATTTTCTGTGTATGTATACGTACATGTATTCTTTCCCAGATCCTTTTCCATTACAGGCTACTAAAAGAGACTGAATGTGGTTCCCCACGCTGTACAGCAGGCCCCTGCTGTTTATTTTATATATAGTGGTGTGTATATGCCGACCCCAAACTCCCAATTTAGCTCTCCCCTCTTGCCCCCTGCTGTCTCCTTTCGTATACTACTTTTTAATTTTGACTCAAGTTTACTTATCTAGTAGGTAACATTTTATTTAAATAGCAGAGTTCTCTCATTCAGTAAGATATCCTTCAGAAGTCCATTTCATAAAATAGACACATAGGAAATGGGACTTAGCCTTGAATGTTACCTGGTGATACTTCCCTGTTCCATACTCAGGGCATCTACCCCCCTTAAACACCTTCCCTAACCCCTGGGAATCTAAGGAGCCCAATTAAAAAGGAGAAGAAACTATAGTCAGTATCTTGTACTAATCTAGAATGGAAAATAATCTGAAAAATAATTTATGTATATGTATAACCCTGAGACATTGTAAGTCAACTATACTTCAATAAAATGTGTTTATTAAAAATCTAAAAATGTTACTTCTAAAAAAGACTTACTCAATGACTGGATATTTAGTAATATTGAAATATTATGGTTATATATTTATAGGATAGATATTGTGATTCTGTTTGAACAACTGTTAATCATGTATATGACTACACGTATGTAGACAGACAGATACGATGCCTTGAATTTGCCCCCCTAAAATCTGAATGAGTAAAGTGGATGGAACTAAATAAGACAATCATAAATTCACCCTTGAAGCTGGGTGATGGGGGTACGTCAGAGACAGAATCCTACAGAGAAACAGAGCCACTGGGGTAATCGTTCTCTCTATATATTATCTTTACATATATACATCTTCATATATATATGATCTTTTATATATTCAATCTTTCTATATGTAATCTTTCCATATATATAGTCTTTCTATATATATAAAATATTTTTTTCTGATTTAGATATTTAAGATCGGTACCAACCAGAAAACAAGCAACACACATCTGTTTTGTTTTGTTTTTTGGTATATATGTTGTATTAATTAGGTGTCTGCTTCATAATATAAATAAACCAAAAATAATTACATCACAAGTAGTATAAAATATACATTTTATACATTTATATAAAAAGACTGTAAAATATAGTCTCTAGTCTCTAAAGATTTCTCTGAAAAATAGACTAAAAAAGACAAAAGGTGAAACTGATGATGATGACAGTGATTATTTGATAAGAATAGCATGAAGCCATATTCCCATTAATCAATAGATATTCAAATAAATAATCCATACAAAATATATAATAGGGAAGTGTTTTCTTATCTTGTTCATTAAAAAATTAAATGCTTAGTATATGCCAAGCTCTATTTTAAATATTAGTAATATAATAAACCATCTGTGTCTCATGACATATATGAGTGACAGATATAAAAATATACACATTTGCTTTGTAGGTGTGTAAATTTTTATATTTTATAATAAATTTTCTGGCACATGGTAGTTAAGTGTATTATTCTGGCAAGATCAGTTCAGTGTAACAGATTCGTGATAAATGTGATGCCAGCCAGGGTTCTTGGCCTTCCACAGGAACAGGAACTGATGGAAGCCCAGACAGGAAATTCAGAGCTCTCTTGGGGTCCCTGTGGCCTGTGGGGAGCAGGGACGAGCAGGAGGCCCCTGTCGCTCCCCAAGGCTGGGGAGGGGTAGGCATGCGCGGTCCCTGCCTTGGTGGGAGGGGAGGGGGCGCCCAGGCAGCCTGCAGCAGGGCTGGCTTGGTGCTCCACCGGCCCTCTGGTGTTGTGGAGTGCCTGGTGCCTGCACAGCAGACTCCTTTCACTCTGCATACCTGGTGTTTGCTCCCTGCTCTCCAGAAGTAGCAATCGGGTGTTTTGGTCTTTTTGTATCTTGTTGTCTATAATTTGCCCTAACTGCACAAGCACTCAGTTATTTTTAGTCCTTTACAGTTTTTTTGGATTTTGTTGCTATGGGAGGAGGAGAGGTTTGTGTAGATGCAACCATGAGCAGAAAAAGTCCCAGGTCCCAGGCTGTCTCAAATGGAAGTAATATGTTTTTGAAGAAGGATTCTTTTCTCAAACTGATACAGACTCTTGGGCCACCAGCATTGTTGAGCATGAAAACCCAGCCCCCGGTTTCCATGTAGCTTAGATTCTCACATGTTGAAAGCAATTAAAACACCTCCATCAGTTCAGTCAGTTCAGTTCAGTCACTCAGTCGTGTCCGACTCTTTGCGACCCCATGAATCGCAGCACGCCAGGCCTCCCTGTCCATCACCAACTCCCGGAGTTCACTCACACTCACGTCCATTGAGTCAGTGATGCCATCCAGCCATCTCATCCTGGGTCATCCCCTTCTCCTCCTGCCCCCAATCCCTCCCAGCATCAGAGTCTTTTCCAATGAGTCAACTCTTCACATGAGGTGGCCAAAGTACTGGAGCTTCAGCTTTAGCATCATTCCTTCCAAAGAAATCCCAGGGCTGATCTCCTTCAGAATGGACTGGTTAGATCTCCTTGCAGTCCAAGGGACTCTCAAGACTCTTCTCCAACACCACAGGTCAAAAGTGTCAATTCTTTGGCACTCAGCCTTTTTCACAGTCCAACTCTCACATCCATACATGACCACAGGAAAAACCATAGCCTTGACTAGACGGAACTTAGTCGGCAAAGTAATGTCTCTGCTTTTGAATATGCTATCTAGGTTGGTCATAACTTTTCTTCCAAGGAGTAAGCGTCTTTTAATTTCATGGCTGCAGTCACCATCTGCAGTGATTTTGGAGTCCAGAAAAATAAAATCTGACACTATTTCCACTGTTTCCCCATCTATTTCCCATGAAGTGATGGGACTGGATCCATGATCTTCGTTTTCTGAATGCCAGCAAATTTGGAAAACTCAACAGTGGCCACAGGACTGGAAAAGGTCAGTTTTCATTCCAATCCCAAAGAAAGGCAATGCCAAAGAATGCTCAAACTACCGCACAATTGCACTCATCTCTCATGCTAGTAAAGTAATGCTCAAAATTCTCCAAGCCAGGCTTCAGCAATACGTGAACCGTGAAATCCCTGATGTTCAAGCTGGTTTTAGAAAAGGCAGAGGAACCAGACATCAAATTGCCAACATCTGCTGGATCATCGAAAAAGCAAGAGAGTTCCAGAAAAACATCTACTTCTGCTTTATTGACTATGCCAAGCCCTTGACTGTGTGGATCACAACAAACTGTGGAAAATTCTTCAAAAATGGGAATACCAGACCACCTGACCTGCCTCTTGAGAAATCTGTATGCAGGTCAGGAAGCAACAGTTAGAACCGGACATGCTGGACATGGAACAACAGACTGGTTCCAAATAGGAAAAGGAGTCCGTCAAGGCTGTATATTGTCACCCTGCTTATTTAACTTATATGCAGAGTACATCATGAGAAACACTGGGCTGGAAGAAACACAAGCTGGAATCAAGATTGCCGGGAGAAATATCAATAACCTCAGATATGCAGATGACACCACCCTTATGGATAAGTCTATAGTTAGTTGTCTTTTTTCCAAGAAACTGCCAAACTATTTTCGAGGGTGAGTTTATCACTTTACATTTCCATCAGCAGTATGTGAAAGACTCAGGTGCTCCATTTCCTCACCAAAATTTGGTATTTCCACTGTTTTCCACTTCAGCTCTCCTGACTGGTATGCAGTGATATCTAGTTACACTCAAGTTTACATTTCCTTAATCAGTAGTGATGTTGAAAATCTTTCTATGTGAGTATTTGCCATTCTGTATCAGCTTAAGTGAAATACCTTTCATGTGTTTTGTTCATTTCTAACTGGATTGCTAAGTTTTCTTATTGTTGAGTTTGGGGAGTTCTTTTTGTATTCTGGAGATGAGTTTCTTGTTAGATAAATGATTTGGAAATGTTTTCTCTCAGCCTGTAATTGTGATATAAATGTGCTAATTTTGAAACTTACATGTATTATAAAATTGAGCAAAAGCCACAGCAACTGTTTTGAATCCAGACTATTAAAAGATCTGTGGTTGAGACCCTCTTCATACCTATAAATTAGTGATTATTCTGTGTTAATTACACTTAAGATTAGTTACATGAAATGAGGTCAGTGATGTGAAGAAACAAAAAGAAAGCCTAGAACAAAATCAAAAAAGGAAGTCACCAAAAATGTTAAGTTGTTGCTGGGAGGTGGTGTTGATGAAAGAGTCATTGCCTGCTTTATATTGTTATATTTCTAAATTTTGTAAAATATGTGTGTACCATTTTTTAACATTCAAGGAATAATTGTGTATATGTTATGTGATTACAATTGAGTTAGTAAAAAATTGCAGAAAAAATTTGGAAGGAAATGCATGAAATCACTGATACTGAAAACAACCAGGCATCCTTATTATTTTTTAAATTTTTCTGTATTTTCAACACTTTCCATAACGGGTTTACATTGACTTCCTCTTCCATTTTGGAGGGGAAATTCTGTCTTCCCCACTCTCCAAAATAAAAATAAATTGCAAAGGCTGTGAAGTTTCTAATGTCATCTCATTAAATGAGTTTTCCCTTGATTACTGATTGATATTTTCTATCAAGCTAAAGATTCCTTTCTTCTATTGCTTGCTTATTACAATTTATTTTTAAAAAGGAAGCATATTCACGTCTCTACAAACGACCCGGTTTTGTTCCTTTTCATGACCTAGTAATGCTCCACTATAAATATGCACCGTGTCTTCTTTCCGTTCGTCTGCTGATGGACAGCTGTGTGGGCTCCACACCCTGGCTATTGTGGACAGTGCCACAGTGAACACTGGGCTGAACCCTGGCTGTTGTGAACAGCGCCGCTGTGAACACTGGGCTGAATGTATCCTCTTGAATTACGGCTTTCTCAGGGTATACGCCCAGGAGTGGGATGGCTGGGTCATTGGGTAGTTCTAGCTTTAATTTTTTTTTTTTACGTAAATTGAGTTATTTTAATTTTTTTTAATTGGAGGAAAATTACTTTACAGTATCATGTGGGTTGCTGCTGTGCGTGTGTGCTAAGTTGCTCAGTCGGGTCTGACTCTGCAGCCCCATGCAGCCCGCCAGGTGCCTCTGTCCATGGGGTTCTCCAGGCAAGAACACTGGAGTGAGTTGCCACGTCCTCCTGCCAGGGATCCTCCCGACCCAGAGATCGAACCCACCCCTCTTAGGTCTCCTTCATTGGCAGGAAGGTTCTTTACCACTGGCGCCTCCTGGGAAGCCCAATTTCTGCTGTACAACAGTGCAAATCAGCCATAATTTCACATATATCACCTCCTGGTTTTAGTTTTTAAAGAAGCCTCTACATCACTCTCCATAGTAGCTGTATCAATTTGCATTCCCACCAACAAGGCAAGAGGGTTCCTTTTCTCCACATGCTCTCCAGCATTTATTGTTGGCAGATTTTTTTTTTTGATATATTGAGTTATGTTTAAAAAAACATTTACTGAGATATTTACATGGATTTTCTTCTTTATAAATCTACTAAATTATGTAATGATTTCTGAAAATGAAGCCATCTTTGGCATGAATCCCAAATAAGCATAGTGTGTTTTCTCTCAGTACACTTGTATATTCAGTTTACTCATGGGCTTTTAGGATTTTGCCTGCATATTCAACGTGGTATATGGTTATCTTTTTGTATTATACTCACCTAGTTTTGGCATCACAGTTTTCTGGACTTGTAGATTGAATTCAGAAATTTTCAGACTTTTTTGTTCTCTGAAGCTTTAAAAGAATTTTTTATTCCTTTTGGGCTTGATGACAGTTCAGTTCAGTCACTCAGTCATGTCCAACTCTTTGCGACCCCATGAATCGCAGCACGCCAGGCCTCCCTGTCCATCACCAACTCCCGGAGTTCTTCAGACTCACGTCCATCGAGTCCGTGATGCCATCCAGCCATCTCATCCTGGGTCGTCCCCTTCCGCATGAGGTGACCCAAGTACTGGAGTTTCAGCTTTAGCATCATTCCTTCCAAAGAAATCCCAGGGTTGATCTCCTTCAGAATGGACTGGTTCGATCTCCTTGCAGTCCAAGGGACCCTCAAGAGTCTTCTCCAACACCACAGTTCAAAAGCATCAATTCTTCGGCGCTCAGCCTTCTTCACAGTCCAACTCTCACATCCATACATGACCACAGGAAAAGCCATAGCCTTGACTAGATGGACCTTAGTTGGCAAAGTAATGTCTCTGCTTTTGAATATGCTGTCTAGGTTGGTCATAACTTTTCTTCCAAGGAGTAAGCGTCTTTTAATTTTATGGCTGCAGTCACCATCTGCAGTGACTTTGGAGCTCCCACAAATAAAGTCTGACACTGTTTCCACTGTTTCCCCATCTATTTGCCGTGAAGTGATGGGACCGGATGCCATGATCTTCGTTTTCTGAATATTGAGCTTTAAGCCAACTTTTTCACTCTCCTCTTTCACTTTCATCAAGAGGCTTTTTAGCTCCTCTTCACTTTCTGCATAAGGGTGGTGTCATCTGCATATCTGAGGTGATTGATATTTCTCCCGGCAATCTTGATTCCAGCTTGTGTTTCTTCCAGTCCAGTGTTTCTCGTGATGTACTCTGCATATAAGTTAAATAAGCAGGGTGACAATATACAGCCTTGACGTAGTCCTTTTAATATTTGGAACCAGTCTGTTGTTCCATGTCCAGTTCTAACTGTTGCTTCCTGACCTGCATACAGATTTCTCAAGAGGCAGGTCAGGTGGTCTGGTATTCCCATCTCTTTCAGAATTTTCCACAGTTTATTGTGATCCACACAGTCAAAGGCTTTGGCATAGTCAATAAAGCAGAAGTAGATGTTTTTCTGGAACTCTCTTGCTTTTTCCATGATCCAGCGGATGGTGGCAATTTGATCTCTGGTTCCTCTGCCTTTTCTAAAACCAGCTTGAACATCAGGAAGTTCACGGTTCACATATTGCTGAAGACTGGCTTGGAGAATTTTGAGCATTACTTTACTAGCATGAGAGATGAGTGCAATTGTGTGGTAGTTTGAGCATTCTTTGGCATTGACTTTCTTTGGGATTGGAATGAAAACTGACCTTTTCCAGTCCTGTGGCCACTGCTGAGTTTTCCAAATTTGCTGGCATATTGAGTGCAGCACTTTCACAGCATCATCTTTCAGGATTTGAAACAGCTCAACTGGAATGCCATCACCCCCACTAGCTTTGTTCGTAGTGATGCTTTCTAAGGCCCATTTGACTTCACATTCCAAGATGTCTGGCTCTAGATGAGTGATCACACCATCCTGATTATCTGGGTCATGAAGATCTTTTTTGTACAGTTCTTCGGTATATTCTTGCCACCTCTTCTTAATCTCTTCTGCTTCTGTTAGGTCCAGACCATTTCTGTCCTTTATCGAGCCCATCTTTGTATGAAATGTCCCCTTGGTATCTCTAATTTTCTTGAAGAGACCTCTAGTCTTTCCCATTCTGTTGTTTTCCTCTATTTCTTTGCATTGATCACTGAAGAAGGCTTTCTTATCTCTTCTTGCTATTCTTTGGAACTCTGCATTCGGATGGACCTTTAAAACCACCTGGTGAGCAGGGGTGATAAGCAGTATGGAGGAGAAGGCCACTTTATCTGCTTGTTCCACAGCTTTGATCTAGTCAAGGCTTTTACCACTTTGGGGACATATTTTGGTAACTAACTAACCACCCCAAAGTTTTCATTTAACCTAGAAAACTATTTGATAGATTTTTGCACAAAGGAATCTCATCATTTTAAAAGTCTTCTAAATTTATGGTCCTTTTAAAACTCTTTAACACTGTTGGTGTTGTCTCTATTTTGCCCTGGAACGCAACTGCCAAAAGGGTTTAATTCTTTTATCTTCCTTTGCTTTTATTGATCATACATTTTCTGAACTTATGTGTGTGTGTGTGTGTGTGTGTGTGTGTGTGTGTGTGTGATCTTAATTCCCCACCTGGAGATTGAACCTGGGCCCACAGCAGTGGAAATTCTGAGTCCTCACCACTGGACTCTCAGGCATTTCCCTACCTTTGCTTTCTGCTTCTGTAGCTCTTTCTTTTGTGTGTCCTTCTAGTTTACCCTGACTTGGTTTTCTGTTGCAGAGTCATAGCTGTGGAAGTGACCGTACAGGCTTATTCTGTGTCTGGGAGGCTCTTGCTTGTTCAGCTGTGAACCGCAGGGCACAGGGCTCTTCATGTGAACCACAGGGCACGTGGCTGCCTGGCTGGAGACTATATCCCCGGTTTTGTCTGCAGCTCAGTGCAGCTGACACGGTGCAAGGAAAAGCACTGCCTTCCAGGTTCTGCTTCTCCTTTTCTTCCTGTTCTCTGTGTCTCCCCCTCCAGGAGTTCTTTGAGTTTTTCCCAGTCAGTAAGCTCCTTTCTGGCCAAGACTCTCATCTGCTTTACTTGGTCTCAGGAATGTTCTGCCCTCTGCTCCCCCATCTTATCAGCAACTCTTCCACCTTTGGATTTTAACCCTGAGTCATTCAGCAACTGATGGGTCACCCCCAGTCCCACCCCTAACGGAAGAATCTGTTCAGATCTCACTGTTAAAGCATCCATCACTACTTTAGTCTTTTGTTGTGAGATATTTTTACATTCAAAATATATGCATTATATAACTTTAAAATATTATTTTTTTAAAACCCATACACTCCAAATCCAGTTTACAAAATGGAATTTTACTACTTCCATTTAGTGAGCCGCATGGGGACCCAGCTGAAGACCCTGCTTTCCAGCCTCTTGCAGTCTGCTCTGCGCATGAGACCATGGGCAGCTTTGCGGTATACATGCTTCCCCCTAGATGATATGCTCCTTCCTTTCATATGTGTCTACTCAGTCACTCAGTCATGTCTGGCTTTTGGGGCCCCATGGACTATAGCCCTCCAAGCTCTTCTGCATGTGGAATTTTCCAGGATTTCCAGAATTTTCCAGAGAAAGTTTGACTATGCAGGACATAAAGTCTAAACTCCAAAATTAACATATTGATAAGCCTGACAACATAAAATTGTGAAATTTTTATGCTGCATAAATATAAAATTCAAGGTCAAGTAACAAAATGGAAGCAATGTCAGCAGCATATGTGACAAGAAAACGGTGACTAAGACACAGAAGCTCTTAAAAATAGACAGAAAAGAGCCAAGCTAATTTCAAAACTGGCACGGATAACGTGAAGAGACTTCATAAAAGTAAATGCAAATGGACAATACACATATACCTGCGGCTTATTCCCCTCCATCATTTTAAAAACGCCGCTCCAAACGACTTCACACACTTCTCGACTATTTCCGAGAGCACGCCAGTGCTGTGCCCTCTCCTACTGCAGGGACCTCCCCGACCCTGCGCCCGAGCCTGGGCCTCGTGCGTCTCCTAATCGGCAGGCAGACTCTATACCACTAGCTCTGCCAGGGAAGCAATCGTGCACGTTTGTGAATATTATAAAAACGGTGCCATGCCCTCAGTCCTCGTCTGTTTTCTGCTTTTGTACCTGACGTTACGATTCTGAGATACTTCTGTGCTAACAGGTAGGCACTATTTCCTTCATTTTCTGTTTATCCAAAGTCTAGTTTCATGGACTTTTAACAACCTACGTCATTACTGTATCAGCATTCATGCATTTTTCCATTTATGGACATTTGGCTTATTTCTAGTTATGCACACAAACACACATGTGTGTATTTCATATGTATATTTCATGTGTTTGTATGTACATGAAAGTCACAGACATGGCTGTCAGGACTGTTCTGTGTGTATGAAGTAAAACTGAAAGTGTTAGTCATTCAGTCACGTCCCGCTCTTTGAGATCCCATGGACTGTAGCCCGCTGGGTTCCTCTGTCCATGGAATTCTCCAGGTAAGAATACTGGAGTGGGTAGCTATTCCCACTATATATATATGTAGGGCTTCCCAGATGGTGCTCGTGGTAAAGAACAGGCCTGCCAGTGCAGGAGACGTGAGAGATGCAGGTTCAATCCCTGGGTTGGGAAGATCCCCTGGAGAAGGTCATGGCAGCCCACTCCAGTATTCTTGCCTAGAGAATCCCATGGACAGGCTACAGTCCATAGGGTCGCAAAGAGTTGGGCACAACTGAAGCGATTTCACACACACACACACACATATATTTTTTAATGAGTTGTTTCCTACTCTGTTTATGATGTTTTTTTCATTCAGGAGCTACCAATCCGGAATCATTTTAAGTTCAATCCTTTGCTTGGGAGATTTTAGATCACCTATGTGGAATAATTTTTCAATCCCAGTCTTGAAGACACTTAAACTGTGAACAAAACTTTTCAAAGAAAACTTTTTTCTTTCTTCTGCTTAGAGCCAACACCAAGACATATTTCTTTGACATTTCCCTTTGACGGGTTCTCTTTTAGGACTATAAAATTGCTTTTGTTTGATCTAGAAAATCTCACCAATAATTAAACGTCTCCACGGAGATGGAACTTGGCTTGTTGACTGTCACAGATCTCTAATCTGGTCCACCTTGTAGTCAGCGCTGTAACCGCACTGGCGATGCGATGCCGACTGAGGGTGCACAAGGAACCCACTGCGTTTCCAAGCGCGTTCCTATAGATGTTACCGTGAGACTTGGGCAGGCATCCAATTTAAGTGTACTTAAAGTTACACCCTGATGAATTAATAATCACATTTTCAGATGCAGTTATGAGAGTTCTATGCAGATCAAAAAAAAATGAACACATGAAGACGCAATCTTAACTTCTAGTAGTACAAAGAAATGGGCTTTGTTCACTGGCGTTTTGAAGAGAATGGGACCCCTTTTGATCTTCTGCGTCGTGTTTTGTTAATCTGTTTTTATTGATTCATGTCTATAGTGATACATCATTTCATTTTAATATTCCCTCAAAGTTTGAAGCAAAAAATGAGCAATGAAAAATCATGTAACATCAGATTAGACTTTTGCAATGAATAAAACATCTTATTTTCCAGTCATTGAAAGCATCCCAGTGCGGCCTGAGAATGGGAGGTCATTAAAGGCCTTGAAACACCTAGAGATCAGAGTCAGATGGGCTGTGACCATGGCACACATTCACTGTGGGCCACTTCACACCAAGCAGCGTCTGAATGTGGATTTAATTCATTGACGGACCCGGGCTGCATGTGGAAGCAGAGACTTCGGACCAATTTTCTGGCTTCACAGACTGGCCCTTCCCTGAGTAGCCATGTGGTCACCATCAGCCTTCCAGTACTCTCCTCTGTGAATGGAGGGTAACAATGCTTATCTCACTGAGAATGAGAATTAATTGAAATTTATTTATACCGAGGCTCTAGAATAAACTCTGGCATGCGGGCCATCAGTAATAGTTAGATGACTTCCTCAGTGTAGCAATGAAACCAAGTCATTTTTTTTCCCAAATAAGTTTTATGAAGAGGAATCAGACAGCCTTCCAAGCATTACAGAGATTTGATGATGAAGCTTAGAAAAACAAGTTTTCAATTTTTACATTTTGCAATTATTCTCAGTTCAGTTCAGTCGCTCAGTTGTGTTCGACTCTTTGCAACCCCATGGACTGCAGCACACCAGGCCTCCCTGTCCATCACCAACTCCTGGAGTTCACCAAACCCATGTCCATCCAGTCGGTGATGCCATCCAACCATCTCATCCTCTGTCATCCCCTTCTCCTGCCCTCAATCTTTCCCAGCATCAGGGTCTTTTCCAATGAGTCAGTTCTTCGCATCAGGTGGCCAAAATATTGGAGCTTCAGCTTCAACATCAGTCCTTCGAATGAATATTCAGGACTGATTTCCTTTTATGGACTGGTTGGATCTCCTTGCAGTCCAAGGGACTCTCAAGAGTCTTCTCCAACACCACAGTTCAAAAGCATCAATTCTTCGGCATTCAGATTTTTTTATGGTTCAACTCTTACATCCGTACATGACTACTGGAAAAACCATAGCTATGACAATTATTGTCATATATATACAATTTATATAGCATGAAATTGAATATTCACCAACTGACCAAATAAAGACTAAATGTTTCTTTAAGTCGTACAATCAATTTTTAATTTCTTTTGAGCAGTAGACCTTTGGAAAGAAAATAAAATAGCTGGATACTTACCTAATTTTACTAAAATAGAATCCAATTGAATTAAAGATTTAAATGTTAAAAATTTTTTAAAAGACACAAACATGTTGGAAGAAAGCAGGCATAATTTTTTTAATAATTTTTGTTTCCTTTTTTAATTTTTGAGTGAAGACAGTTTGACTATGCAGGACATAAAGCCTAGACACCACAAATTCATATATTGATAAGCCTGACAACATAAAATTGTGAAATTTGTATGCTGCATAAATAAAATCCAAGGTCAAGTAACAAAACGGGAGCATTGTCAGCAGCAGATGTGACAAGAAAATGGTGACTAAGATACAAAAGCTCTTAAAAATAGATAGAAAAGAGCCAAGTTAATTTCAAAATTGGCAAAAATAATGTTAAGAGACTTCATAAAAATAAATGCAAATGGACAATAAATATATACTTGAAACTTATTCATGTTCATCATTTAAAAAATGCAAGTCCAAACCATTTTATGGCATTTTCAGCTATCAAAATATCAGGCTGCTGCTGCTAAGTCACTTCAGTCGTGTCCGACTCTGTGTGACCCCATAGACGGCAGCCCACCAGGCTCCCCCGTCCCTGGGATTCTCCAGGCAAGAATGCTGGAGCAGGTTGCCATTTCCTTCTCCAAAGCAAGAAAGTGAAAAGTGAAAGGGAAGTTGCTCAGTAGTGTCCGACTCTTCGCGACCCCATGGACCGCAGCCCACCAGGCTCCTCTGTCCATGGGGTTTTCCAGGCAAGAGTACTGGAGTGGGGTGCCATCGCTTTCTCCGCAAAATATCAGGCAACACTTATTTTATATATTTCATAATTTTGATGTGTGTGGTGAAGCAGACACATCCACTCAGCTCTGCTGGGAGTATAAGTTGCTGGAATTAAATTTGGAATATGCATACCAAAATTTAAAATCTGCAGAGCCACTGTTAGCAATTTATTTATTGAATACCTTGGCACATCAATGCACAGTGCTATGCATATAAGAATTTTCTTTGCAGATTATCTACACAGATTTTTTTTAAATGCTGGATAAATCTACATGTTCATGATAGGGAAATAGTAAAGAAAATAAGATTAATTATATATCACGGCACACTTTTAGCTCTAGAAAAGAATGACAAACTCTAATGTGCACATTAAAAATGATTTACATTATTTTGATGGGGAAAAGTAATATGTAAATAGTTTTATTGTAAATTTCCATTTATGCAAGAATAAATATGAATGTGGTGGATATAGCACACAATTGGATATTTTTCTGGGAAAAAAACGAGGAAAAAAAAGTTGAAAGTCAAATGTGAAACAGCAGGAAGGAAGGAGTAAGACTTTATTTAATGCTTTCCTGAACTATTTGAAAGTTTCTCTGTGTTCTTATATGTTTTACTTTCATTGAAAAAAATGATGTTAGCATGATGATAAAAATATATAAATTGTAAAGAAATAAAATTAAGTGTCATTAGAAGTCAGCAGATAATTTGGGGTGTTGAAAAACATGTACTGTGTGCTCTTGAGAAGGAACTGCCAAAATGACATTCTTGGGGTCAAATGATACATTCATTGGTGCTTAATGAGTTTTATTTCCCCCAGACAAAGCCAAAGGACGATCAAAAGCTGGAACCCACTTTGATTCAGCCAGGAGACGAAGCAGAGCGGTCCTTTATCACATCTCTGGCCACCTGCAAAGAAGAGAAAAGAACAAATTGAAAATAAACAATGTAGGTAGTATGTGTGTACACTATGAATGCGAGCCCTTCCCTTGGTGGCAATGTTTGATTCACTAAAAAAAGGTTCCAATTACTCATCTATTGACTTTGCTAGATTTTTTTCCACTTTGACTTGCACTTTCCTATAAAGAACAAACTGGGAAAGGTCAGCAGTCACAAGGCATTTCCATAATAAATGTGATTAATCGTAGTGTTATCACAGCCTAGAATATTATTTCAGTCAGTACAATATGGTACTAGAGAGACTGAAAATGAGACTGGTTGCATTTTATGAAGAAGTTATATTACACATTCATCGTTTGTTGGTTAAAATTTCTCAAATTTAATTTTCATTCCATCTGTTTTGCACTTTATCTAATTTCACTGAATGCTTTCATCCAAGGGAACCATGAACAAATCAGTCATTACTCCATTTAGAGATTTACATTTTATGCAACACATAATTGGGAATTTCACACCTAAGAACATTGGATTTGAAATGACATGCCATATACCTTATAGTTGTGTTTTTTTTTTTTTAAGTTAACTTTTAGTAAATCATAGTAGGGCTACTTTCTGAAACCTGGTGGTCATCTGGCCAAAGCCACAGCAAATAACTGTGCTTATAAAAGGTTACTCTGCAGAGTTTTAAGTGGCCCATGTCCCGCAGGATTTGCCAGTTAATTTCATCATAGGTTCCTAGGACGAAGACAATTCACTAGAAATCCAGAACTCTACCTGCTTGATTGTAGATACTCAAGGGTGATTTTTCAAATCATAGCAATGTCATTCATCTACATGGTGAAATCTCCAGAACATACAACTTTGGTGACATGTCTGGCTATGGGGGTCAGACATCAAGACTCAGAGCCTGACTTGCCAGTGACTTTAGAAAAATCACGTGAAACAACCAGAGCTACTTTGGAGTTGACCTCAGGTGCTTAGGTTCTAGGAGTGAGGGACACAGGAGCTTCTTTGGCATCTCATTTTACATGGAGAACTCAAAACTATCTAATCTGATGTGCACACAGTTTGCTAAAACAGTCTTGCCTCAGAGGCACAAAGTATCCTTTTGTCTGAGTTTCATGAACAGAGATTCCGGGGTGGCGTGCCATCTGACATTCAAGGGCTGCAGAGCCGGCTCTGCCTCAGAGCGGTTCTCTCTGGAAGCCAAACCGTTTCCACCCATTTGTGCTCCAGGACCATCACCCACGCTGGTGTTGATCTGGAGGTACCGCTGTTAAGAGTCACGCTCCGTTTAGTCTGTCTTGGCTGAATGTAAAGATTCTCTAAGGACACCTGTATGTCACATTGATTTCCTGAGAATCCAGGGATACACCTGAGACATGGCTCACCACTAGGTCATGAATCCTTCTCCTGGTTCCTTGTTATACCTGCTTCCATTCACCAAGTCAGCCTTAGTGACAACCTAAGTTCTAGGAAGAAACAAATGTAAACCACACCTGGCCTTTATTCTATGCAAACCAGCCAGCAAAGCACCTAAACAAATATTAGCCTGAGATTCTGTGATGCTGAAAGAAGACACTCTACTAGCCTTTAGTCCAGAGTCATTTAAATGTACCAAGTCTTAGTGAGCTTAAGCATTCACAGAATGTGCTGTTTTTCCCCTTCTGATTCAACAAAGTACAGAACAGCACTTAAAAATCTTATTTAAAAAATCATAACTCCCACTACTTGGCTAATTTGCTAAATTGCACTTATTTAAGAATTACACACATCAGGATGGAGCATTAAAATCCTACATGGTGATGAAGGATGTCTAATCAACACGGAGACTCTGACAACGCGAGTGGTACAGTATTTCTGAAAAGGAAAGGTGGAGGCAGGACAAGCCCTGTTCACCATCTTATTTCAAGGAGAACAGAGCCAGAATGCTGAAAGATGGCAGAGAGACTAGAGAAGGGGAAACAACGACTCCGTTTATTGGCTAAACGTCAGTCTTCTGGAAATTCTGAATATATTAACATTCAAGTGACCAAAAAAAAAAAAAGATTACTTAATATTTTTGTAGGTCTTTGCTATTTACAAATCCCCTTTGCTATTATCATATTATTTGTTTCATACAGCAAGCCAGTACTAGATATGATTTTTATTAGTTCCATTTTAATGATGGAAAAGAACAACTTAGTTGAAATATCAGAAGCAGAACCAGCAGAGGTGGGACGCAACCATGAGCCCCCTGACCCTAACCCTTCCCACTTCTCTGATACAGTTCTGGGCAGTAAGAATGTGTGATTCAGCTTGGAACAAATTAGCTCATCCGGCCATTAGCAAGCTCTGAGAATCGCATTATTACTAATGCCCTTCAG
This sequence comes from Oryx dammah, assembly GCF_014754425.2. Lineage (NCBI taxonomy): Eukaryota > Metazoa > Chordata > Mammalia > Artiodactyla > Bovidae > Oryx > Oryx dammah. Next base: position 861,516 of record NW_024070186.1, on the reverse strand, counting down.
TCCTGGCTCTAACTTTGGAAACAGCTTTTAATTTCTGGTTTCCTTGACTGGCTATTCTATTCAGTGACATTGGGATGATGCAAGTGCCTTCCACTCAAAAGATCCCATGGCAGGCGTGAGAGCTTGAAAGGACAGTTCTGTCGATGCCCAGATATGACTGCCGGGGCTGTGGGCTGGTCGTCATGTAGGGCGTATGCCGCCCTGCAATCACCCAGCATGATCACTGTAGAGACATTTTCCCATCCCTTTGTTCATTCAGAAGTTGATTTCAAAGACATGTTGCAGAAATAGTTTACGGAATAGTTAGCCTTGATGAGGTTTTGGCCTGAAGCGCTGTGATTTACTAATACATCTTCAAAGAGTCTGGAACGACTGAGCGTGCCCGCGCTCCCTGCGGCATGTGGGATCTTAGTTCCCCGAGCAGGGATCAAACCCTGGGCCCGCTCTAGTGGAAGCACGGAGTCTTAACTGCTGGGTCTGCAGGGAAGTCCTGCTGGGCAGCATAGACGCTTGAGACGGACCTGCTCCCGTGCTTTCTGCAGCGACCCCAGTTCTGCCACTTCCGCAGCCATACAGCAGGCAGCGCCTTCTCTTAGTCAACATGTTGTCAGTCGTAAGAAAGATGGTGGTGCCCTACAACCGATTTTTGTTAGTGGAAGGTGGAACATCGTGGGCCCTGGTAAAGACGGCCTGCAGTGCAGGAGACCCCGGTTCAATTTCTGGGTCGGGAAGATCCGCTGGAGAAGGGGTAGGCTCCCCACTCCAGTGTTCCTGGCCTTCCCTGGTGGCTCAGCTGGTGAAGAGTCTGCCTTCGATGCAGGACCCCTGGGGCGGGAAGGTGCCCTGGAGGAGGGCACTGCAGCTCACTCCAGAATTCTTGCCTGGAGAATCTTATGGACAGAGGAGCCCGGTGGGCTGTAGTCCTCGGGGTCACAGAGAGTCAGACATGACTAAGCGACTAAGCACAGTAGAGGTTAAACAACTCAAACACCATTTCTACTAAAGAATATGATTCCAAATTCATAAATGATAGATAACTAAAATTGAGAATAGTTGGTTGTATTATTCTGTAGGCAAACTTCATATATTTCAGGGTTATAAATATGCCTTTTTCTCCATACTTGCTAAACGCACACTTTCCAATTGTAAGAAATTTCTTCCATTCCAAAAGTTTTTGATAAAACTTCATAAATAGAGTAGTGGGAGGAGAAGGATGTCTCTTTTTTGCACTCTTTTTTTCAATCCTGATTGTGTCAAGATGTTTGCAGAATTTGAATGAGAAACCTTTTAAACTGTAAGTCTAAGCTGAGATGCATCAGATTCTCAGTATCTTTTAAAATGCTTTAATGTATTTTGAGTAGCCTATAAAAATGAAGTGGTGTGATTTATTTTCTGATTTTGGAGATAACCATTACACTGCTGACCTTTGCAACAGCACCACTAATGCTTCCTATACTGCACATACTTCAAATGGAAAAATATTTTCCTTCTTGAGTTTTCACAGCCTTCACTCCTAGAGCTGGCTTCTCTCTGAAACAAAGTCAGAATTTCATTTCTATAACGTGATAGAAGAAGACTTATTTGGATAAAAACTGAGATATTCTTCCATGGCTTTTGGTAATGTGTTATTATAGCAAATATTTGGGAAAAAAATCATACTGGACTCTGTCCCGTTCTATCGCAAATACAAGTGCTTATCAACTTTGAGACTCTAAGTCTGTAACGGCCCCTAAGTCTCTCTTTTCCTCACCCACATCAGCTCTGATGAGAAGCCCAGCAGTTGTTACTTCCTTCTTCTTCTCTGAATTTTATGGCACAATCTACCTTTGGAACTAGTTCCAAAAGCCAAAGAATGAAGCAAAGGAGGCAGGCCAAGTCAGGGGCTGAGTGGAGCATAGACACGGTGGCAGATGGGCAGGAAAGAACCGTCGGGAAGGAGGGACACAAATCCCCCTCACATCCTGGGTTTCTGAAGTGCCCAGGTGGGTGGAGAGGGACTATTAAGCGGAAGTAGAAGCTTGTGTTGTAAACGCCTGCCAAGGAGAGACGCAAGACAGAAGCAGCGTTCGTATTAAGGGAGCAGGAGTGCCTGGCCTCCAGAGAGTCACCGCGAAAGAGCCCGTGGTCCTGACTGCTCGGAATCTTTCTTGGATCCCCAGGTACTTTAGGGATCCCTGAACGTGTCATCTTAATTTGCTCTTCCCTCAATGCCTGAAAGAAAAACACACTGCAACCTGCAAGGGACATACACGCCAGAGCTTCTCACTCTTCATTCAGTGGAAACTTCCATTTTAAGTTTCCATTACCTGGCGTGTAATTCTCATTAACTGAGGTCAAAGCGAGGTGTGCAACTATCTGGTCATGGACTGTCAGATTTCCCCACGCCCTATTGTTGGGCCTCCTTTTGTCTCCTCACAATAAAGGGAATTGTTCATCAATTTGGACTGCTTTTAAAGTGGAGTGCTTTTGCAGTTATAAAAACTCCAGCTATTCTTCTGCGTTTAATCAGCTGCACAGTGAACATTGCTTTTCTCCTCCCATGACTTGAATAATAACTGTTAAGTAACTGTTTTTCATTTTGCCATCTTAACAAGGGCAAGCCAGTGTCAGAATAAACCCATGTCTATCGAGCTTGTGAGATTTGGGTTCCCAACTGGAAGCTTCACCAACAACCATAATGCAAGTAGTCAGTACAATCTGGTCGTATTTTGAAAGATGTGTTAACAGCTATTTACAACCAAATTCGATCATATAGCTTTATCCTTTCTAGAAAAAATGGTACTTTTGCTGTTATTAGAAGAATTTCAGGTATTCTTTACATATTCTTTACATAATGACTGTCTTCTCAAAACTAAAAGTATATGGAATGTCCCCACCACAGTAGGAACCTAGCTGTATTTGGTGTTTATAATGTATGTAGGATTCTACTTGCAACTTTGGATGTTTCTAGGTGACATTTTAGGTAATGATCTTTTTACTCTTCATGAACAAAAGTCTAGATTACTCACATATTAACATGGATGACTACACTCTGCATTTCCCTGTTGCTTATAACAAAGATCCTTGCCCAGTTTTCATTTATACATCTCTATTTTTTTTGCATTACCAGCTTCTAAATGTCTCTTGTAAGATCTAGAATCATGATATGTGTTTCTAAATAATTCTCCCTGTTCCTTATTTCTAATGTTGTGTTTCTCCCTTCTCTCCTTTTTGTCTTTATCCACAGAATGTTTTTGTAGACAAATCAGCATTTCCGGAGTATAAAGTTTCTGATGCAAAGAAGTCCAAATTCATACTTTTGCATTTTAGCACTTTCAAAGCCGGCTGGGACTGGCTTATTCTATTGGCGACGTTCTATGTTGCCGTGACGGTTCCTTACAACGTCTGCTTCCTTGGCAACGATGACCTGTCGACGACTCGGAGCACAACAGTCAGTGACATTGCAGTGGAGATTCTTTTTATTATAGGTAAGAACCAATGGCTGTTTTCCTAGATTTGCATAGGGGAAGGCAGATGTGTTCCAGATTTTTGTACCATGAATTTGAGCTAAGATCCATTTGCATGGGCATAACTCAGCCTCTGATGCAAATTTTGGAGAAGCACATATTTGGGTTTCTGAAAATTACCTTTTCCAGCTTTCTCGTGGTTCCTTTTTGCAGAGGTCTACACTGATGTTTTTCGTTTCTATCCTTATTTCATCCAAAGCAAGCTGAAAAAGATGGGATGGCTGTTCTGTTCTGTGCTCTCAGCACCTGTGATGGTCTTACCTGCACAGGGTCAGAGATGAGGCTTGGCAAGCACACATCAGTGGTGTCCTGGTAATGGTCCATCCTGGGCATGTTCCCTCAAGCCCGTCTGTGCCTTTCGGGAAGCTGATGGTGGTTGCCACAGGTGGCCTAGTTGCAGAAGCAACGGATTACATAACCTTCCTAGTCAATCATCAGAAGCACCGAGTATCTGACTTTACCTAAAGGAGAGGCCCTGAGGGATGTTTGCTAAGAATGTTTATCTCTAGAGTCTGGGAATCTCAGCTGAAGCTGCGTCTGCTCCGTGCTTCTCGGCCTTCGCTTAGTTTTCTGTCCCTTAAAGTTCCATCTTGTGTAGACCACAGCCAAGCTCTTGCTTGAGTATTCTAGATCATTGTGAAGGCTCAGACTGATCCCCTGTGGAGTTTCTGAGCACCGTTAGCGACCCGACTCCTGCGTTTCTACCTGGTCATGGTGATGTAGGGTAACACCCTTTCTGTAAAGATGAGAGAACTGAAAATGTTTTCAAGCAGTAGGTGAACAAGGGACTGAAAAAAATGGACCCTAAAAGTTCAAAGAAAAAGAAATGAGTAAGTGAAGCAAGTCAAAAGCTTGTTTCAATGGTTGTGGTACATTTTTCTCTGTGGAACTGGTGCAGTTTGGGGTTCTCCAATGGAATGTCAGCATGAGTTTGCTCTGCAAGAGTTTTATGCCCTTGGTGTGATTTTGGCATCACAATTAACATGCACTTCCCAGGCATACCCCTCAGACCCCAGCTCCCACCCCAAAGGTGATGGCCACAGTATGTTTGGACCACTAGGTGGCAATGTTGTCTAGTTAGGTATCTTGGTAAGGCTAATAATTTAAATAAATTTATCTTTTTTTTAACCTAAACTATTGTTTATTGGAGAAGTAAAATCGTAGAGGAATATTAAATCACTGTTAAATGGCAAATAACATTCTAGTTTGAAGTAGAATTGTACAAGGTGTGTTTCAAGATGGCTGTGTAGGAAAAGTCTGAATTCACCTGCTCCCATGGAAACAGCAATTCCACAGCTGCATAGGGAACAATTTCCTCGAAAACAGAGCAGAAAACTAGCTGAACAGCTCCTTCATTAAAAAAAAAAAAAAGGATAAAAAGCCCACATCAAGAAGGTAGATGAGGCAGAGATATGGTCTCTCCCAAACCACACTGCTTGGGTGGCAGCCTGCACCTGGAAGCCCAGCAAGCACATGAAGCTTCTTCCTGAAGAGTGAAGGGCTCGTGTTCACCCACAACAAGCACGTGGAGCTACTTCCTCAAGAGTGAAGGGCTCGTGTTCAGCACCAGGACCCCAGTTCTTGAGACCTCACCTGAGAGACAAGCCCCTCAAACATCGGACTTTGAAAGTCAAAGGGGCTTGCATCTGGAAGACTCAAATGGCTGTAGGGAACAGAAATGCCACTCTTAAAGGCTTTGCAGACCTAGACACCCTGGGACTGAGTGTTCAAGCACTAGTTTGAAAAGTGCCTAGAACACATATGCAGGAGCTCTGTTAGCCAACCGAATGTGTCTGCTGAAGGCACAGAGGCCGGGGACCTCCAGGGGCTGAGTGGCCTGAGGGCCCCACTGTTGTGCTCCTGCTAGCTAGTGCTAATGGGTGTGCCCCGCTCCTGCAGTTGGCCACGGCCCCATTAAAGTCACTAGTGCATGCTCCACGATTGTCTGGTGGCCAGGGGAACTGGTGTCTCTGGGCCCCATGGGACTAAAACAACCTGAGAGGCAGCTCTTGGCAGGCCGTGACCCCTAAGGCATGGCACAGCACAGACTGAAACGCACTCCAGATCTTCCTGCGAAAAATATCCATCTGCCTGTCTAGAGCTTCGACCTGAAGGGCAGGCTTCAGGTTTACTAAACATCTATGGACTAAAGAGGGATTCCTTCTTTGTGTTCTTCCTTGGCTGTGCTAGAGCTCGTTAGCACTTCCCAGTGACGAGCTTAAAGATCATCTAAAGCCCTGATTTTTGCAACTGTCACCAGAGGAATACCACCAAATTGCCTCTTCTAGAGGTCAGCAGAGTTTACAGCTGAATGTCTGAGGATGATGTATATTTTCATACTTTTAAAGCTTCTGCCTGAGGATCTGACTCCCAATCAGCCTGAAACTAGGTGCTGAGATCCTCTCTTAGGAACATTGACACTTCGCACACTTAACAAATGAGATCTATCAAGAGAAAATCAAGACGCAGGGCAAGGTTGAGCAATAAGCTTCATCCCCTACACAAGGTCTCTCCGTCTGGACTGGAAGAGTTAGCTGTGCTGACTAATGCATAGAAACAAATAGAATCAGGCGGAATGAAAAAACAGAGGAATATGTTCCAAACAAAAGAATAGGAAAAACACCCAGGGGGGTGGGGAAAAAACCCTTAATTAAGTAAAAATAATAATTGATTAGGTAAAGAGTTCAAAGGAATGTCATAAAGCTGCTCACCAAACTCAGAAAGGAATGGATGAACACAGCGAGAATTTCAGCAAAGAGATGAAAGTATAAGGCATCACAGAGCTGAAGAATACGATAACTGAACTGGAAAATATACTGGAGGAATTCAACGGTGGACTAATTGAAGCAGGAGAAAGAATCAGTGATCTGGAGACAGGGCAGCAGAACTCACTCAAAGAGAACAGCAAAAAGAAAAAAGAATGCCAAAAAGTGAAGATAGCTTCCTACGGGACAACTTCAAGCAAAATAATATTTGCATTACAGAGTCCAGAAAGAGAGGAAGAGAAAAAGGGGTAGAAAACTTATTTGAAGAGATGATGGCTCAAAGCTTTACTAAGCTGGGGAAGGAAATAGACATCCAGAATCAGATCCAGAGACTTCCAAAAAGGGAACCCCAACAGAGCCACACCAAGACACGTTATAATTAGAATGTCATAACTTAGAGAGAATCTTAAAAGCAGCAAGCGGAAAACAAATTATTGTGCACAGGGACAGCCCCATAAGACTATCAGGTTTTTCAGTAGAAGCTTTGCAGATCAGAAGAGTGTGGCAAGATATATTCAAAGTGCTGGAAGAGAAAAACTTCCAAAGAAGAATAATCTATCCATCAAGACTGTCATTCAGAATCAAAGGAAAGATGGTCTCCAGACATGCAAAAGCTAAAGTTCATACCACTAAAATGGTCTTACAGGAAGTATAAAGGGACTTCTAAGAGTATTAATTAGTAATAAAATTATGTGAAAGTAAAAATTCTATCAGTAAAGGTAAATATATAGTAAAGGTATTTCTTAGTGATTTATAAAGCATCTACTACTGCGGGCAGGAATCCCTCAGAAGAAATGGAGTAGCCATCATGGTAAACAAAAGAGTCCGAAATGCAGTACTTGGATGCAATCTCAAAAACGACAGAATGATCTCTGTTCGTCTCCAAGGCAAACCATTCAATATCATGGTAATTCAAGTCTATGCCCCAACCAGTAACGCTGAAGAAGCTGAAGTTGAATGGTTTTATGAAGACCTACAAGACCTTTTAGAGCTAACACCCAAAAAAGATATCCTTTTCATTATAGGGGACTGGAATGCAAAAGTAGGAAGTCAAGAAACACCTGGAGTAACAGGCAAATTTGGCCTTGGAATGTGGAATGAAGCAGGGCAAAGACTAATAGAGTTTTGCCAAGAAAATGCACTGGTCATAGCAAACATCTTTTTCCAACAACACAAGAGAAGACTCTACACATGGACATCATCAGATGGTCAACACCGAAATCAGATTGATTACATTCTCTGCAGCCAAAGATGGAGCAGCTCTATACAGTCAACAAAAACAAGACCAGGAGCTGATTGTGGCTCAGATCATGAACTCCTTATTGCCAAATTCAGACTCAAATTGAAGAAAATAGGGAAAACCACTAGACCATTCAGACATGACCTAAATCAAATCCCTTATGATTATACAGTGGAAGTGAGAAATAGATTTAAGGGTCTAGATCTGATAGATAGAGTGCCTGATGAACTATGGAATGAGGTTCGTGACATTGTACAGGAGACAGGGATCAAGACCATCCCCATGGAAAACAAATGCAAAAAAGCAAAATGGCTGTCTGGGGAGGCCTTACAAATAGCTGTGAAAAGAAGAGATGCGAAAAGCAAAGGAGAAAAGGAAAGATATAAGCATCTGAATGCAGAGTTCCAAAGAATAGCAAGAAAGATAAGAAAGCCTTCTTCAGGATCAATGCAAATAAATAGAGGAAAAGAACAGAATGGGAAAGACTAGAGATCTCTTCAAGAAAATTAGAGATAGCAAGGGAACATTTCATGCAAAGATGGGCTCGAGAAAGGACAGAAATGGTCTGGACCTAACAGAAGCAGAAGATATTAAGAAGAGGTGGCAAGAATACACAGAAGAACTGTACAAAAAAGATCTTCACAACCCAGATAATCATGATGATGTGATCACTAATCTAGAGCCAGACATCTTGGAATGTGAAGTCAAGTGGGCCTTAGAAAGCATCACTATGAACAAAGCTAGTGGAGGTGATGGAATTCCACTAGAGTTATTTCAAATCCTGAAAGATGATGCTGTGAAAGTGCTGCACTCAATATGCCAGCAAATTTGGAAAACTCAGCAGTGGCCACAGGACTGGAAAAGGTCAGTTTTCATTCCAATCCCAAAGAAAGGCAATGCCAAAGAATGCTCAAACTACCACACAATTGCACTCATCTCTCATGCTAGTAAAGTAATGCTCAAAACTCTTCAAGCCAGGCTTCAGCAATACGTGAACCGTGAACTCCCTGATGTTCAAGCTGGTTTTAAAAAAGGCAGAGGAACCAGACATCAAATTGCCAACATCCGCTGGATCATGGAAAAAGCAAGAGAGTTCCAGAAAAACATCTATTTCTGCTTTATTGACTATGGCAAAGCCTTTGACTGTGTGGGTCACAATAAACTGTGGAAAATTCTGAGAGAGATGGGAATACCAGACCACCTGACCTGCCTCTTGAGAAATCTGTATGCAGGTCAGGAAGCAACAGTTAGAACTGGACATGGAACAACAGACTGGTTCCAAATAGGAAAAGGAGTACGTCAAGGCTGTATATTGTCACCCTGCCTATTTAACTTATATGCAGAGTTCAGTTCAGTTCAGTTGCTAAGTCGTGTCCGACTCTTTGCGACCCCATGAATCACAGAACGCCAGGCCTCCCTGTCCATCACCAACTCCCAGAGTTCATCCAGACTCACATCCATTGAGTCCGTGATGCCATCCAGCCATCTCATCCTGGGTCGTCCCCTTCTCCTCCTGCCCCCAGTCCCTCCCAGCATCAGAGTGTTTTCCAATGAGTCAGCTCTTCGCATGAGGTGGCCAAAGTACTGGAATTTCAGCTTTAGCATCATTCCTTCCAAAGAAATCCCAGGGTTGATCTTCAGAATGGACTGGTTGGATCTCCTTGCAGTCCAAGGGACTCTCAAGAGTCTTCTCCAACACCACAGTTCAAAAGCATCAATTCTTCGGCACTCAGCCTTCTTCACAGTCCAACTCTCACATCCATACATGACCACAGGAAAAACCATAGCCTTGACTAGACGGACCTTTGTTAGCAAAGTAATGTCTCTGCCTTTTAATATGGTATCTAGGTTGGTCATAACTTTCCTTCCAAGGAGTAAGCATCTTTTAATTTCATGGCTGCAGTCACCATCTGTAGTGATTCTGGAGCCCAGAAAAATAAAGTCTGACACTGTTTCCACTGCTTCCCCATCTATTTGCCATGAAGTGATGGGACTGGATGCCATGATCTTCGTTTTCTGAATGTTGAGCTTTAAGCCAACTTTTTCGCTCTCCTCTTTCACTTTGATCAAGAGGCTTTTTAGTTCCTCTTCAGTTTCTGCCATAAGGGTGGTAAATATTAATCATATGGGAATAAAAACAGACACATAGATTAATGGAACAAAACTGAGAGCCCAGAAATAAACTCACACATATATGATCAATTAATTTTCAATAAAGAAGGTAAGAATATTCAATGGAGAAATGACAGTATCTTCAATAAATGGTATTAGGAAAATGGGACAGCTACCTGCAAAAGAATAAAAATAGGTTACTATCTTATACCATGCACAAAAATTAACTCAAGTTGACTAAAAGCTTGAATGTACGACTTGAAACCATACAACTCCGAGGGAAAAACCATGGACAGTAAACTCCTTGACTTCAGTCTTGGTGAGGATTTTTTGGATCAGGCACCAAAGGCAAGGGCAACAAGAGCAAGAGTTTATGAGTAGGACTACATCAAACAAAAAAATTTGTGCACAGTGAAGGGAACCATCAAAAAATAAATATAAAAAGGCCATCTAATGAATGGAAGAAGGCATTTGCAAATCATATTTTTGTAGGAGGTTAATATTCTAAAATACACAGAGAATTCATTCCAACTCAATAATAGAAAAACAATCTAATTAAAAATAGAGTACAGGATATGAACAGACTTTTTTTTCAAAGACATACAGATGACCAACATCACTAATTATTGGGAAAATGCAAATCAAAACCACACTTGTTAAAATGACTCTTGTCAAAAAGACAAGAATAGCAAGTGTTGGTGAGGATGTGGAGAAAAGGGAACCTCACATACTGTCGGTGGGAATGTAAGTTAGTGCAGCCCCTGTGGAAAACAGTCTGGATCTGCTTCAAAAAGTTAAATTGAAATAGAACTTCTGTGGAGTGAAGTGAAAGTCGCTCAGTCGTGTCCGACTCTGTGACCCCGTGGACTAAGGCCTGTCAGGCTCCTCCGTCTCTGGAATTGTCCAAGCGAGAATGGAGTGGGTTGCCATGCCCTCCTCCAGGGGATCTTCCCAACCCAGGGATCAAACCACGTCTCCTGAGTCTCCTGCATTGCAGGCAGATTCTTTACCTCTGAGCCACTGGGAGAGAAGCCTGATACGTATCTGGAGAAACAGAGGAGACTAATTCAGAAAGGTGTCTGTTCCTGTGTTCACTGCAGCATTGTCTACAATATCCCAGACGCGGAAGTAACCTAAGCTTCCATGGATGGACCAATGGATGTGAAAAGGTGCTGCCTCTGTATGTATGGGTTTCACATCTGCAATTTCAACCAACTGTGGATCAAAAACATTCGAGAAAAAAAAATTTTCTTAGAAATTTCCATAAAGCAGAATTTGAATTTGTCATACACCAGCAACCATTTACATCACATTTACATTGTATTTACAGTGATTAGTCTTTACATAGCTTTTACATTATATTATGTATAGTACTTAATCTAGAGATGATTTAAAGTCTATGGGAGCATATGTGTAGGTTATACACAAATAATGTGCCATTTTTTATGAAATAGGAGAATCCACAGATTTTAGTATCCTGGAGGTCCAGAAACCAATCAATTCCTTACAGATACCGAGTGAAGTCAAAGTCACTCAGTCGTGTCCGACTCTTTGTGACCCCACGGACTGTATAGTGTGTGGGATTCTCCAGGCCAGAATACTGGAGTGGTTAGCCTTTCCTTCTCCAGGGGATCCCCCCAACCCAGGAATCGAACCCAGGTCTCCCGCATTGCAAGCAGATTCATTACCAGCTAAGCCACCAGGGAAGCCCAAGAATACTGGAGTGGGCAACCCATCCCTTCTCCAGGGATACCAAGGGGAAACCATATACAGAGTAAAATACTATTCACCCATCAAAAAATGATGAAATATTGCCATTTGCAAAAACGTGGATGGACCTTGAGGGTATTGCTCTACAGAAAACCAAACCAATAGAGAACAGATTGGTGGTTGCCATAGACCACTGGCCCCAACCTTTTTGGTGCCTGGACTAGTTTCCTGGAAGAAAACTTTCCATGGATGGGCAGGGGGATGGTGCGGGGGGTAATGTGAGCCATGTGGAGCGGCAGATGGGGCTTTGCCCAGTCAGCCGGTGCTCACCTCCTGCTGTGTGGTCTGGCTCCTAACATGCTGCAGGCAGGGAAGAGTCCACGGGCTTGGGGCTGCGGACCCCTGCTTGAGAACGGGGGTGTTGGGAGGCGGGCAAAATATGTGAACAGGGCCAAAAGGTGCATACTTTCAGTTATAAAATTTAAAAGTCACAGGGATATAATGCATAGCATGGTGACTACAGTCAATAATAGTCTATTGTATGTTTGAAAGGTGCTGAGAGAGTAAATCTTAAAATCTCTCATCACAAGGAAAAAAAATTATGGGACTTTGTACCGAGGACTGATGGTAACTAGACCTATTGTGATCATTTCACAGTATATACAAACATCCAATCATTATATTGTAGTCCTGAGACTAATACAACGTTATATGTCAATTTTACCTCAATTAAAAAACAAAAGAAAAAAATGAAGATTGTAGACAAATGGGGTATGTCCATATGCCAGTCCATTAGTTTTATATCCTTTTAGTTTGCTAATCTTTGATGCTTTCTGCCACCCACCCAAGAAAAATGTGAATCAGGACTAAAAAGTCTCCTCACAATCACGTCAAAGTGCTCATGAACTTGGGCAATCATTCAACATATCTAAGCCTGAGTATTTGCTTAATGAATATTTATTACAGCTATTTTTCAACTCTGTTATAGTGACAAGGCTGTACCTTGAACTTTATTTCCCTCTCTTCCTGGTTCTTAGATATTGGGCATCTCTAGGCTTGGAAGCCATTTCTGCTCCTCCATGCTCACTGATAGACAGTGTCTTGCTTATGCTCAGGAAAACTGACACTTGTGAGAAAGATATGTTATTTTTTTCTTTTTTTCCAAGCCTGCTTTCCTCTACTAAGCTCGTGGAGTGCGGCTTACCCCTCTGATAGCTGTCCTTAACCCTTCTGCTGTTCTTTCTTACCACCAATTCTACTGTGTTCCAGACAGCAAGAGTTTTTTCTAGGTAAACAATACCTGTCTCTTTCTAGTTGCATGAGAAAAGAGTGGAAACCCACTCCTGTTTTTATGCAGTTTGGCTTCCACAAAGATGACTTCATAGTTTGGTATATGTCCTGCTGAAGCGAGCACAGACTTTATAATTTGGGACTCGCCAACAGCTTCAGTGTGACTTCTGCCTGGAATCCCTAGTTGACTGACTTATTTTTATAAGCACTAAAAACATCTCTGCTCTTTCCCTACTGTGACACTCCTGCTCTTTCTTCTTTTAAATGAGCTTAAACTCATCTATAGTTTATAATAAAATATCTGGAAAACCAGTTTAACCTTTCTTAAAGTACATTCCTCCAGAACCTTTATTCTAAGAATTTCACAAAGGTGGCCTAAAAATGAACATTGAGAACTCAGTCAAATACAAGGAATAAGAAGTGTTTTGCCTCTAATAATATATTTTTATAATATGAAGGCAGGGTTTGTATTGTTCAATACTAAATAAAGTGGTATGTGAGCTTCCCTGGTGGCTCAGCAGTAATCTGCCTGCAATACAGGAGTCCTGGATTCCATCCCTGGGTTAGGAAGATCCCCTGGAGGAGGGCATGGCAACCCACTCCGGTATTCTGGCCTGGAAAATTTCATGGACAGAGGTGCCTGGAGGGCTACAGTCCTTGGGGTCACAAAGAGTCGGACACGACTGAAGTGACTGAGCGTGCACGCACACAACGTGGTGTGTGCGATAAACCTCACAAGTGTATTTCACACACCGTTTACATTCTGTTCATGCTGCTGTTGCTGCTGCTGCCGCCGAGTCGCGTCAGTCGTGCCCTACTCTGTGCGACCCCACAGACGGCAGCCCACCAGGCTCCCCCATCCCTGAGATTCTCCAGACAGGAACACTGGAGTGGGTGGCCATTTACTTCTCCAATGCATGAAAGTGAAAGTGAAGTCACTCAGTAGTGTCCGACTCTTCGCAACCCCATGGACTGCAGCCCACCAGTCTCCTCATCCATGGGATTTTCCAGGCAAGAGTACTGGAGTAGGGTGCCATTGCCTTTTCCACAATCTATTTATAGTATAGTTTAATACTGGCATCTTGTAATCAATGGATCAGAATTGTTAAAAAGTAGTTCAGCAAGAGATTTGGGAAGGAAAGATTTTCATATAGCAAAAAAAAAAACAATGATGTTTTTCAAAATATTTTTTTATTTGTACCACTATATATACATGAGATTATTTGCTAAATGGGGGAAAATTAAATGTTCCATGAAAAATAAATATCAATGTATAATCAAAATGAAAGTTGGAAGGTAATATATCTCTTCTGGAGATTCACAGTGTACTTTAGCATTATAAATTCTCTGAGAAATTCAGTGTAAAGAAATCTGTTTAACTGTTATTAATCCATCATCTCCTGAAGTTATTTTTACCTCTCAGCTAATTCTTCTCTGACCACTCAGTAGCCCTGTTTTGGGAAATCTGACTTAAAAATATTGTTCCCTGATAGAGTCATCATAAACAAAGTATCTGAGTGTGATTCTGCTTATCAGAATATAAATGTGAATTATGAGCTTGAATCTCTCCTATCTATTGTCTTCCTCTTCAAATAAATTGTTTGTAAGACACCCTTATGGCAGAAAGTGAAGAAGAACTAAAGAGCTTCTTGATGAAGGTGAAAGAGGAGAGTGAAAAAGTTGGCTTCAAGCTTAACATTCAGAAAACTAAGATCATGGCATCCAGTCCCATCACTTCATGGCAAATAGATGGGGAAACAGTAGAAACAGTGGCTATTTTACTTTGGGGGGCTCCAAAATCACTGCAGACGATGATTCCACCCATAAAATTAAAAGACACTTGCTCTTCGGAAGGAAAGTTATGACCCACCTAGACAGCATATTAAAAAGCAGAGACATTACTTTGCCAACAAAAGTCTGTCTACTCAAGGCTATGGTTTTTCCTGTGGTCATGTATGGATGTGAGAGTTGGACTGTGAAGAAAGCTGAGTGCCAAAGAATTGATGCTTTTGAACTGTGGTTTTGGAGGAGACTCTTGAGAGTCCCTTGAACTGCAAGGAGATCCAACCAGTTCATTCTAAAGGAGATCAGCCCTGGGTGTTCTTTGGAAGGAATGATGCTAAAGCTGAAACTCCAGAACTTTGGCCACCTCATGCGAAGAGTTGACTCACTGGAAAAGACTCTGATGCTGGGAGGGATTGGGGGCAGGAGGAGAAGGGGACAACAGAGGATGAGATGGCTGGGTGGCATCACTGACTCAATGGACATGAGTTTGAGTGAACTCTGGGAGTTGGTGATAGACAGAGAGGCCTTGCGTGCGGCAATTCATGGGGTCGCAAAGAGTCGGACACGACTGAGCAACTGAACTGAACTGAACTGAAGACACACTGACTCTTTAGAATCAATAGGGTGCAAGGTTTGGGGGTCAAGTCACAAAGTGGTCACAAAATTACCTTTAGCTTGAAAACTCTCATGTATAACTTAGTTGCTGATATAAAAGCCTTACAGAAACTTAAAATAAGAAGTGATCTACTGTTAATGAATCCAATTCCTTCTTTCTTATTTTATAGATGAGTGCCCAAGGTCCCATCACTACTGGTGGCAGACTCGGGTCTCCTGGTTGTTTAGGTCAAGTTTCCTAACAGTTTAAAATCTTGGCTCCATTTTCTGAAAATTCCACCCAACTTGTTTTCCTTTATTAATAGCAATGAGGCAGAAACTGAGAAAAAGAATGGCAGCTTCTTTCTCTTTTTTCCATGAATGCCAAAATTAATAGTTTGACTCTGTGAGATCTTGGTTGTAGAAACTGCAGTGCACCCAGAGGCCCGACAATTACTTCCCAGTCTCCTAACAATCCAGAGAGCCCAGTTTTGTGCAGGTAGCAATACGCCCAGGCCTAGGGATTAATGACAAGCATTCTGAGCAGCGGCCATTCCCTTTCCCATAGCCATTTCAAGAGCAGGGGTGACTATGTGGTCAGTTCTGTCCTGTTGGATGGAAAGAGGTCATTTCTGTGGGCTTCTTAGAAATCCCGTTTCCCCTGAAGAAAAGAAGAGAGATGTGTGAGGGGAAAACATTCTGGTGCCTATTTCTTCGTTTCCCCTGGGGATGTGTGGATGGAAGGATTTGTGTGGGACCACCGCAGCTGACCTTAATTATCAGGAGAGACATAGGAAAGAACGTGTTGTTAGCAGAACAGGAAGCTGAAGTTTTGCACCTCTAGACTCTTTACTAGGTCATCTAATACAGTTAAGTCCCGTACATATAAATGATTTAACTTCTGAGAGCACTTTTGTTAAGTCTAATTTTTTCATAAATTCAACAAAGTTAGCCTAGATACTCAACTAACACAATTGGGTACACAGTACTGCATTGTAATAGGTTTATAATACTTTTCACACAAATAATACATTTTAAAAAATGCAAAAAAATATAAAAGATTTTTAATCTTACAGTATGGTAGGAAGTACAGCAGGTGGCACACAGGGGCTGGCATCGAGTGAACAGGCAGAAGGAGGAAGAGGGGGTGGGAGGCAGCAGAGCTGAAGGACCCTCAGCAGCAGGAGACCCCAGCTCGTCCCTGCTGCTTTCACACCGCTTCCAGACATCTGGGCTTGAAGTAAAGACACTGAACGACCGCACACTACAGACTACCACACAGTGAATTACACAGAAGCACAGCCACTTGTAGAGGGTGCCTGCACGCGGCAATGTATGCCAGACGTGTGCCCTAGCTTACGTGATTTGACGTGTGAACGCACGTTTGCATCTTTGAAAGTGAGCAACTTGTAGGTTTGAATGTAGGGAATTTACGGTAATGCTCCTATTATTGGAACCACTGTTAATTAGACATTCCATTACTGATAGATCTATCACTCTAAAAATAAAAAAATAAATTACTCTGCTATTCACCACTCCATGTACTGGGCAATATCTGTTTCAAAAAATAGAATGCTCTTTCTTCTGACCTGTCATTTTACCGTGAGCCTATCTAGAAAGTGATTTGCATGTGCTTCTTACCTGCAGTTATGACCACAAAGGCTTAGAAGCATAGGCTACACCATAAATCTATAACTCTGACCAAGTTGATCTCTCTAAGAAGTCCTCAGAAAGTTACAGGTCAAAGGAAACAGGGTATGCAATTGTACTTTCTGTTTACTCTGCATTTAACTTTGTCATGAAAGGAAGCTGAGAGTCCTGTGAGCTAACAAGCAATCCTGCACGGTGTCGTCTCCTCTAGGCCTGAATATCCAGCGTTTTTACCCCCTGCCCACCAGCAAGCCTCCTCAGTCATTACAACAATGCCAAACACCCCGTGCATATTAGAACGACATTTCTTTCTCAATGTTATATTTTTAAGACGACACTCTGTTGATTTAGGTAGCTCTAGTTCATTGGTTCTCAGAGGGGACAGTATCATACATAGATACTGTTTTAGAAATACACGGGTTTGACTTTAATACATTAGTCATCGCTACCATCATTTGGTATTTGTTTGGTGCTTTTGGATCACAGTTTATATATCTTCAAATGAGTTTACCCCATACCCCAACCAAAAGAACAGGATTCCTGTAAATGCAGTATTTCCTATGAGTGTACATCTGTATTTTCATAATTTCTGATTATTTCATTTCTTTCTCCTTTCTTCTGCAGTACTTGTTAGCCACAAGTTCTGTTCACCTACATGTCATCAAATTTTGCTGTCTCAGACTCTATTTCTTCATATCATTTAATTTTAATTATTACCTTGTGACATAATTTAGGCAGGTCTGTTTATAGATAAGAAGGAAATGGGAGAAAGAGTAAGCAAATTTTCCAAGATCTAGCTAATTACTGACCAAGCTAGGACTAAGACTCACTGGTAAGTTGGAAAAAACAGTAGCATCATTATGAGGATTGAGTTAATTATATCAAGAAACAAAATCATTCACACTTGTGTCAGTGGTTTATTTCACTACCCATTATTTTCAGAAAATCAGCACTCTTTAATACATACTGAAAATCCAGTTGATCATAAGAATAAAATAGACCAGAATATTCCACATCCTTAGCTTTCAGGAACACAGGTGCCTGGGGAATCATTTACCACTGAAGGGTGGCAGCTCCTCCTAGAGACTTGGATCAGCACCCTTTAGAAGAGCTAAGAGCAGATCTCAAATGCTGTCACCCTGATGCTGATGATGATGCTAAGTCGCTTCAGTCGTGTCTGACTCTGTGCGACCCCACAGACGGCAGCCCACCAGGCTCCCCCGTCCCTGGGATTCTCCAGGCAAGAACACTGGAGTGGGTTGCCATTTCCTTCTCCAATGCATGAAAGTGAAACGTGAAAGTGAAGTCGCTCAGTTGTGTCTGATTCTGTGCAACCCCATGGACCGCAGCCCACCAGGCTCCCCCGTCCCTGGGGTTCTCCAGGCCAGAGTCCTGGGGTGGGTGCCATTGCCCTCTCCCTACGTCTACCTGAATCAAGCGTCTTTAATCTGCAGTGTCGGGGCCTGGCATGAACTGAATGATTCCCCAACAGCCTTA
The DNA here is from genome assembly GCF_014754425.2 of Oryx dammah. Lineage (NCBI taxonomy): Eukaryota > Metazoa > Chordata > Mammalia > Artiodactyla > Bovidae > Oryx > Oryx dammah. Next base: position 843,367 of record NW_024070186.1, on the reverse strand, counting down.
GTGGTGATGACTCCCCGTCTTTTCCCAATCTTTCCTCAGCCCTTCCAGGAACAAGGAATTGAGATGCTCTGCATTTCAGCTCCTCTTCCTTTCTTTTGCCCAGGTCTTATGAGGCTTGAGAACGGAAGCTGGGCTTCCAGTACTACAGTCAGGAAGGAAGACCTTAGCTAAAGCCTTAATCACCAGCTTTAGAGGAACAAACTTGTCTATTCAACAACTTCAGGACTTTAGTGGATCTGCGTTCAACTTCTAATTGCATTTCTAAATGCATGTTTGCTTTATGAAACCTCTCCCCAATCGCCTCTTTATGTGCACGATCTGTATAAATATGCCTTTTTCCATTTAATGTGGAACCAAGGAATAATGTTCTTATCCCATTCAACTCCAGTTCGCTCCTCTCCAGTAGAAACTCAAGCCTCAACAGATTTGATTGTTTCAGGATTCTTGAGTGCCTTTTTCTCTTTTTCCGACTCTTTGTGACCCCACGGACCGCAGCATGCCAGGCCTCCCTGTCCATCACCAAGTCCCGGAGCTTGCTCAGACTCATGTCCTTCAAGTCGGTGATGCCGTCCAACCATCTCATCCTCTGTCATCCCCTTCTCCTCTCGCCTTCAATCTTTCCCAGCACCAGGGTCTTTTCCAATGAGTCAGTTCTTCACATCAGGTGACCAAAGTATTGGAGTCTTTTCTGTTAAGGCAAAATAAATAAATCTCAGTGGAGTTTGAAAGCATATAGACATTTTATTGCCATTTCACTGTACAACTAACCCCAACTTATATTAGTTTTCCTGAAAAGTGCAAAGATGTTATTTCCCCCCTTAGTTAAATGACTGAAAATTGAAAATATAGACTTTGATAGTGGAGGGAAAGACTTTGAAGAGTAAATAAAGTTGAAATTTCATGTTGATGATAGAATTGCAGTAAATTCTGCCACTGAATGATTTGGGCATCCTGGTATCCCCAGACTGCACATTTAGAAGCGTTGGTTAGTTAGCATCTTTCTATCTCTTAGTGTCTGAGTCCTTCCCTCCTATCTCCCTCCCTCTGTTGGACCCATTCTTCCTGTTAATTTCTTTCTGCCTTTTAAATATAGGGTGGCCACGGAAGTCCACACAGCCCTACATCCCCACGTCTGCACAGCTACAGCCCCACAACACAAAGCCAGAAGTAAGCTGAATTACTCCATTTGGCCATTCACACTGATCTTGAATGGAGTCACAGGGTCCCTTACTAAGAGCAACTCAAGATGACATTCATAACAGGGCTCAGATTTCACCCTTGTCTCATGAAGACATTTTAACCCAACTACCAGAGTATTCCCAGTGCCTACATTCACAGGTAACATATTTGGAATATTAGATAAATGAAATGTATTGCACTGAAAATTAACCATTGACTGGAAATGAATCAGTGCCCATTTGGCCACTTACCAGCCATTTCCTGCTGAATAAGTCTAAGCCTGAGAACATGGCAATAATTAAACCAAAAAAAGAAAATTACCCTGCCCCTTCATATTCCCAGAGAAATGTACCATATCCTGCATCTTATCTTAAAAGTGGAGAGATTTTATATGTCAGAATGCCTTGGGCAGGAGGGGGAAGACAGTGTCCTGAAAAGTAAGGTACTACTGTTTCAATTTCATCATTGTTATTAGGAGTTCCAAAATAAGTTGGCTTAAAGGTACGTAATTAAGCACTGAAAAACTAACCTTACAGTGTTTTGCAAATAGACTATATTTTCATTATTGCTGCTTTAGACGTTCCATGTCCCATGGGAAGAGGAAGTGCTGAGATAAATCAGCTACTGATAGGTGACCACTGTTTTTCTCAATCATGTGAAACTACAAGACAAAATGTTTCCTCAGTTGATTCATTCAAAAATAGCAATTCTTATTTTCCTTAGGCTAGAATAATAGGCTTATGTTTGATTATTAAAAGTACTTTATTCACCATCATTTCCTATTAGCTAGGTTTTTTGGGAAATATTTTCACCGTTCTTTGCTATGAACAAAATCACCCTCAGTGACAGTGTTCTAACAAACCAAAACGCTGCACTTTCAAGACCTTTTCTTTTGATTAGTTTACTTTCTCCTCTTCAGACATATTGTGCTAATTATATAAACTTTAAATAGGAATAGTGAAGAAAGACAAGTGGCCTTCAGACACATCCATTCCAATATAGCCGTTCCAACAGTAAATATTTCTGGTTGCTGCTTTCTCTCCTTTTCACGTGGTTATAATCATAGTCTACACAAATCTTGGTGCCTCCTTTTTAAGTCACATTTTAATATACATGTTTCTCTGTGTTTTTATGAGTATTTATAAACATTGAATAGTTGTGTGATATTCCGCCATGTAAACGAGCTAGTCTGTATTCACAATCACGTCTTATTTGTTACACATTTAGTAAAATTTTTATTTTCTTGCCCCTCAAATAAAATACTGCATTGACCATCTCTGTGAAAAATATGCTTAGTCACTAACTACATAAATCTATGCTGAACGCTTACTGTTTGCCATGTGCTGTTTTAGAAGTTGATGGAGCAGCAAAACAAATGGGGATCCTGTATGTTCTAATAGGAGACCAGAGAGAAAACAAGCACAATAATCGATTATCAGAAGTGGTGAACTGATGAAGCGAGACAGATCACAGAGTAGGGCAGGGATAGGTTGCAGCCTTAAGTGAAGTGGTCAGGAAAGTGACCTGAGAAGTGACTTCAGGGAAAGACAGAAGAGAAGCAAGGAACAAATGTATGTGTTGGTGACCCTTCCAAGGAAAAGGGCGTCTAGTGCAGAAGACTCTACTCCTGTGGTCGGAAGTATTTTGAGGAACACAACTGTTGGGCCAAAAAGTATTAATATATTAACATTAATTTAACATTTTTAAAGTTTCATTTTTAAATTACATTATCCTTATAGCAAATATTGGTAGTAAAACTCCACTTGCAATGTGATTTTTCATGCTCATATTTTTTAGAATAATAGCCATTGTGAGAAGGCTCTAAGTTCATATGGCTTTCTGAATTTGAAAATACTATGCAGTCATTTAATAGAGTAATTCAGACATAATAATGTTATTAATATTGTATTATTGTTCCTTATTCCTTTCTTTAAAGATGTTAGATATATAGGAAAAACAGAGTTTGTATATGCCAGACACACACAAAACTTATTTTACAATGTACCTGAATTATTTTAAAATCTGAAACATTTGTGAGATGGCACCTTTTTAGGAAGCTTATCTTGGCACACATCCGAGAAGGATGCTGCCTGAGCCTCCCAGATTACTGTAAATAGACATGAGAAGGAACACGCGCTCATGAAATATGAAACAACAGTGCTTGTTTTGAGCGAGGCAAGAAAATCAAGAATGGAACATTACTAAAGTTAGAAACCCAGAAGAAAATGGTGCGTTCTTGATTTAGAAACTTATTGCAAAATAATGAGGGTTTTTTTTGCCATTTGTCTCTTACCCAAATGAGAACTCTACTGTGTCATTCTCAGCCCACTTTTCAAGTATATTTTCTTGCAGTATAAAACAAATGGTGTTCTCTAAGTAAAAGTGGCATCATTTATGCAGCTTGTCGTCTGCATTTCAATCCATGCATTTAGCACACGCCGTTGGCGTGGCCTTTACTCCCATTACCCCCACTGGGTTTTTTTAATTTATCTTTAATTGGAGGATAATTGCTTTACAATGTTGCATTGGTTTCTGCCATACAGCAGCATGAATCGTCCATAAATATGCATACGTCCCCTCTCTTGAGCCTCTCTCCCATGCCCCTCACCCCACCCCTCTGTTGTCACACGGCTCCCTGTGTTATGCAGCAGCTTCCCACTAGCTATCTGTCTCGAGTATGGTGATGGACATGCTTTGACGGTACTGTCTCAATGCACCCCATCCTCTCCTTCCCCAGCTGTGTCCACAGTCTGTTTTCTATAACTGCATCTCTATTCCTGCCTTCAAATAGGTTCACCAGCACCATTTTTCTAGATTCCACATGTGTTAATATATGATATTTGTTTTTCTCTTTATAACTTAGTTTACTCTGTATAACAGCCTCTAGGATCATCCATCTCAGTTCAACTGACTCAAATCTGTTCCTTTTTGTGGCTGCATAATATTCCATTGTATTTATGCACCACAGCCTCTTTACCCATTCATCTGTTGATGGACATTTAAGTTGCTTCCACGTCTTGGCTATTGTGAGTAGCGCTGCAGTGAAATTGGGGTATGTGCGTCTTTTTGAATTGTGGTTTTTCTCAAGGTATATGCCCAGAAATGAGATTGCTGGGTCAGACAGTACTTTTATTTCTCTTTTGTTAATGAATCTGCATACTGTTCTCCATAATGACTGCATCGCTTTACTGTTGCACCAACAGTAGAGGAGGGTTCCGTTTTCTCAATATCCTTTCCAGCATTTATTCTTTGTAGATTTTTTGATGATGGCCATTCTGACTGGTGTGAGGTGGTACCTCACTGTAGTTTTGATCTGCATTTCTCGAATACTAAGCAGTGTTAAGCAGCTTTTCACTGGCCATCTGTAGGTCTTCTTTGGAGAAATGTCTGCTGAGGCCTCTGCCTGTTTTTTGACTGAGTTGCTTGTTTTTCTGATATTGAGCTGCAGGTGCTGCTTGCATATTTTGGAGATTAATCCTTTGTCAGTTGCTTTGTTTGCAATTATTTTTTCCCACTCTGAGGGTTGTCTTTTCATCCTGTTTATGGTTTCCTTTGTTGTACAAAAGCTTTTAACTTTAATTGGGTCCCATTTGCTTATTTTTGTTTTTATTTTCATTACTCTAGGAGGACCCCTATCATTTTAATATAAATATATAAATAATTTAGAAAACCAAATACGTATTTAATATTTTGTGAAATTGTTTAAAGATTTTAAATCACTGAAAACATTATGGTCACTCATCTAACTCACTGAAGATCAGTATGATGACACCCACGTGATTACCCTTGGCAGTTCCTCAGCAGAGCATAGAAAGCCCTTCATGGTTTGGACTTCATATCTCTAACCTTTGACCAATCACCACATGCTCCTCCTTTCTGTGACCCCGGCCACACCAGACTACCGGGTTCCAGCCCCGGTTGGATCTAGGGTATCTGAAGCGTGGACGACAAGGCAAGAGAGGTATGTAGATATAGATTTATAGACTTAGAGATGTATATAGAGATAAGAAAACAGTTAAGAAAATAGAGGAGAGAAAGAGGCTGATATTCCTTGGTTTACACAAAAAGCTAATAAAGTCTCAAGACAAGAGACTTGCTCTGTTCACGTAGGCCACAGGCGCCCACTTGAATAGCAGAGGGTGCCCCGCCTTGGGCTCCCTCTAGTGTGGGTCTTAGAAGCCGGGCAGAAAAGTGAATGAAAAGAGCCTCTGTGTTCCAAGGGATCAGCCTGAAAAAGAGAGGGAGGTAGAGGAAGAAAGAGAGAGAGAGAGAATTGACATGAGGGAGGCCAAGCTTGTGCAAAAACCCCATAACTTTATTTTCAAAAGGAGCTTATATACCCTAAGTTTTACATAATGGAAGATGCAGAGTCACGCAGGGGCAGCAGTCCTGACCCTTGTTGATACCAGGCTTTCTTTCTGCATACCTTTCTGTATACAAAAGGTCTCAGGTGAGTTACATTATCTTCTGGCCAGGAGGCCTGTTAACATTTTATGGCTGTTTTCCTTGATAAATGTTAATCAACCAAAAAACTCATTTTCCCCTGAAGTGTTTTCCTTTAATCTGCATCACCCACAAAGTACTAAATAAAGGTACATCCTTATAGAACAAAGGTGCAGTGGGTTACAACAAAGAAAGTACTTAACTCAAAGATCTAATGTTGCTACTTGTTTTTTCTATATACCAACTATATTAATGCACTCCTGGGTACACAACAAATAAAGGATATGAAAACTTGGCAGCAAGTATTGGCTCAACAATGAAACCCTTAACCAGTTCTATTCTAATGATTTTTAACTCCTCAAAAGGCTCTACATTCCTAGAGTATTTTAAGCTTCCTGTGCCTCTTGTGGTTGGGAGGCTGTAAACAATCATATGCATAGTTGTAAAAGGTCTGGATAAACCTGTCAGGCAAGTTAGAAAGCTATCAGAGGGGTTTGAATTGAAACACTCCAATTACACCCAGGAGACTTATTAACTAGAGCTCTAAGTTAATTTTCTTTAGAGAAAGGTGGCCAGGGATAGGTCCCCGTTAATGTTAGAAGAGTATAGTATCCCAAACAATAAACAGACGGAGTTTGGTTTCGGGGCAGATGCTCAGGCAGATCTAGGGGACCCCTTTGAGTCCTGACCCCGCCTTTGCCTGTCAGGCTCTTCCTCATGACCTTTGTCATGGGTGGGATCTCCCGTGCTGGCTCCCAGCACCGGACCATTTGCAGCCCCGCAGCTGTCTCATTCTTCACATCCTTTGTATTTTCACATACTCCGTACTTTCTACTCTTGGAGGGAAAAAAGGCAGAATATCCACTTGGCTCCTCTTGACCCGAGTGAATCGTCCTTATTCTTGAAGCATCGTCTTTGGCCTCTTCTACAGAGCCGTCCACTCTTACACCTGTGACCGTGAGTCAGGGTTGGATTCCCTCCTGCTCTATTGTCCAGTCTTCAACCCCGGATCATACTTGTCTGTCTCTCTCCCCCTATATCCATGTCGGAAATAGACTATGAACTCCTGGAGAACATGAACTAGCTGGTATCTGTATTTCTCTAGTTCCTCCAACTATTACCTGACCCTTAGTATGCAGTAAAGCCAGTTTACATACTTCCATAATTCAGAAAACAAAATATGAAATGTAGCTGATTGAGTTGAGCAGCCTTATTTCCAAAGGCAGGCCTGTATGGCTTTCTTTGAATGGCTCCACAGGTGACTGCTTTTATTTTTACACAGTATGGACCACTTTGGAGTTACTGATCCTTAGCAAGTTGGCACCATTAACAAAGAACAATTAAGCTTTGGTCTGTGTCCCACTCCTTGAAAACACACCAAGAGCTTGTCAAGACCTTTCAAACGTTGCAGTTGACTAAGCATGAGATGAGGCCAGTAATTCTAAAAGTTAGGTGTTGGGGTTTTAGCTTCAGTATTAAAGTTTCTGAGGCTGAAGCTCCAATACTTTGGCCACCTGATAGGAAGAGCCAACTCACTGGAAAAGACCCTGATGCTGGGAAAGATATTGAAGGCAAAAGGAGAAGAGGGCAGCAGAGGATGAGATGGTTGGATGGCATCACTGACTCAATGGTCATGAAGTTGAGCAAACTCCAGGAGAGAGTGGAGGCCAGGGAAGCCTGGAGTGCTCCGTGGGGTCGCAAAGAGTCAGACATGACTGAGGAACTAAACATCAAGGACAGCAAGGTGTTAGGATGCCACCTCTCTCTGAATGACATCCTAGGAGGGAAATGTACAGACAAGCAGAGACGCAGGGAGAGGCACTAACCCTGACTCAGCTGGACACACTGACCACCAGAAAATGTAAGATCGTTCCTGTCACTCAACTAATAAGAACTATCTAGAAGCAGGCCTGGTAAAACCTGATGCCGTGATTTGGCTGATGGGAAGGGGACTGAAGGAGCTGAGGCCCTTCTCCCTGTGTTTGGGAAGCTCATACGGAAGCAGGGGGACCTTGTCGGAGTGTGAGAACCGACCAGACAGTAGAAGAGCAGTGGGAGGCGTGCTCCGAGCTGTGTCCTGTGGCTCCAGGACTGCGGGAGAGACGTCTGTGGCGTGTTCTGAAATCGGAGAAACGGTTCGTATTAGCTATGGGTCACAAGGCTGTGATCGGAGAAGACAAGTCGGTAGGAAAGCGGGAGAGACCATGAAGACCAAACACCTGGAGTGACGAGGAACTTGGCAAGAGGGCAACGCAGCATAAGCTCTGCTGCGGCCACTCACCGGAGGCGAGCAAAGCCGGCCACCCTGAATGTGTGCATTCGCACGTGGGAGGGACAGAAGACTCAGGAAGTTATTTTTGTCACCTCTCCCTTAGCTGCCTAAAAGGATTTAGATAGGGGGCCTATTCCAGGAAAAAGAAATATCACCAGAGAGACAGATAGTACCGTACGAACTAGGCAAGTGAGATCGGGAGGAAGCCGGCAAAACCTGCTTGTTATGCTTTCTTGGTGCCCCACCCTCCGTTTCTACCTGGCCCAGGAAACCTGTTTACCAACATTTGCTCTTTTTTCATCTTCCTGTGAATTGCATCCCTTCTCTTTGAAGTCCCAGACCCCTGACCTCTTTTCTTTAGTCCACAATGAAACATATATCTTATTCTGCCTGTCTTCAGACTTTCCCGTGTTTATACAGATTCCCTGTATACACGTATGTAATTAAATTTTATTTTCTCCCCCCAATCTCTTGTCTCATTTTATTTCTTTTTTTTTACTTTACAATTCTGTATTGGTTTTGCCATACATTGACATGAATTCACCACGGGTGTACATGCATCTCATTTTAACTACTCAACCGGTTAAAGGAACCAAGGAGGTAAAAGAAAAATTTTAGCCTTCCTGCTGTCACCGATTCATAATTCTAAGTCTACATTTCCAAGCAAAATGAAATTTATTGATAGAGTGCAATATTTGAAGAAAATCTAACGTGAATAGTGTGAAGATCATGCTTGTAGAAGCAGAATTCAGCATAAAGACACTTGATTCCTGGTATCTGGTTTGTTCTATAAATTTATGTTGAATATTGGAAAGTGAGTATGACTTCAAATTGACTACAGTAGAAAAGAAATAAAGTAAGGAAAGATTATGATCTGCTTGTGTTGAATTAGATATTGGCCTGAATAAAACAGATGGTCTCACAAAGACAATGAAAGATGTTAAATCTGGTTTTTAAAATGATTGGTACTTCGTTACTATACAAAATATTTGACTATTTAAAGCATATCTATTGGCATTAGCTCATTTAAAACTTAGATACACCCTTTAAGTAGATGGGAGTTGCAAAACGCTACCGCTGTTTGTCTTGTCTCACAGTATTTTAAGGTTGACTGTGTGTGCATGCTTGCATGCTAAGTCGCTTCAGTCGTTTCCAACTCTTTATGACTCTGTGGACCGTTGCCCATCAAGTTCCTCTTTCCCTGGGATTCTCCAGCAAGAACACGGGAGCAATCCCCGCGTCCTCCTCCAGGGGATCTTCCTGACCCAGGGATCGAATCTGAGTCTCCTGCATTAGCGGGTGGGTTCTTTACCGCTAGCACCACCTGGGAAGATTGTATATACTATAGTATAATAAAGAATGAAATTTTATAATAATATTTATTCCGGTTTATAGATAAGGAAATGGAAGCTCAACAAGGTTAAGTCACTTTAAAAGGAAAAGAAATATGAAGGGAGACGAGAAGGAAACATTTTGAACAGTGGGTTTAAGAAAAGCCTTCTTATGTTTGAAAAAAGCCCTCAGAAGAGTTTCCCAGTCACTTGCAGCCTCTTGTTTGTCAAATGGTGCTGGTTGGTCTTTTTCTGACTCTTTCTAGACTCTCTGGGTGTCTCCTGAGAGCTTGATCACCTGAGCATGGTTGTAGTAGTCAAAGAACTTTTCATGTTTATGGGGCACATTTATGCTAAAGAAGGATTTATGTTTTTATCTGAAGTTCAAAGTTAACTGGCTGTCCCACATTTAATTTGCTGAACTTGGTAAGTGGCCACAAGGGTGACCTCAATGAACCATATTAATGCCCTGGACTTAGCAAGCCCCCCAGGAGGTTGAATGCTCAGGCACAGCTCCAGGAAGGGTTTGTGTGGAAATGATGCTGACTAGTTTTTGATTAGCCATTGAGAAAGAAATACTGCTGCTTAGGAGTACTGCCATCCTCAGTCGTGTCCGACTCTTCGCAACTCCATGGACTGTAGACTTCCAGGCTCCTCCATCCATGGGATTTTCCAGGCAAGAGTACTGGAGTGGGGTGACATCGCCTTGTTAATGAAAGAAAGGAATGTCTTAAAACTCAGAATGGCAGCAGGCCCCTCACCCATAAGATGCATTTTGGGATAATCTTGGCACCAAATGGTTCATCCTGGGCCATAAAAGGATTAACTTGAATCTTGAAGAAGGGCAGTTCACCAAACAAATAATTTCATTTACATAGATTAGGGGAACAATATCTGAGTATAACATACTGGTTTGTCAAGTAGGTTCTGAGCCAAGAGGCAGAACCAACTTGAAGACAGAGTTTGGGGTAAATGCATAGTACATTAGCATAGCTTAAGATAAACATTTCCATAAGAAAAAGGCATTTGTTAACTTCAGGTGAAACCAGGTGTCATTATGGCAACACAGAATTTTTAAATTTGTATAGAGAAGGAAAAAATATCGCTAGTGTGTTTCCTCCTGCCGCTTAAGAGAGATAAAAATGTCTGACACTCGCAGGCTATTCCCTCCTCTGGAGACCCCCGGCCTTCCTGCCTGTTACCCTCTCAGTGGCTTCTAGGATCACTTCATTCCTTATTCCAGCCAGAAGAGCAGAAATGCAAGAGCATGAACAAGTTAGCATGCACAGTTTTATGGACAAAGCGTAAAACCGATACACAACACTCCTGTTTGCAAAAGGTTAGCTCTGTGACCACAGTAGTTGCAAAGGAGGCTGGGAATGTAATCCTGCTGTTAATTATTCTATTAATTAATAGAACAGGTTCTATTACTATTACTGTGGAAAAGGGGGAATATGAATTTAGGTGAAACGATGTAATCTACATTATATCCTCCAGTTGCTTTACAGGGCTTTTAGGTTGAGGGAAAGAGACAGAAAAAAAACAAGGTAATATTTTAAATATTAGAGGGAATAACATACTTTAAGGGCATGTCATGTTCCTTTGGGTATAATTCTGACTCTGTGAGTGATCTTTACTCACTGAGTTCAGATCCTAATATGAACATGATATACAAATTTTCTACTTGAAAAATTAATAAATATGCTATTTCTCCAGTCATTTATGAAAAACTTTGCTCTCATATTTTTTAATGCATTTCAAATCTTGTGTATTACAAGACACCAGGCCAGTTCTTCCCAAGTGGTGAAGTCTGTTGATAAGCAAAGATAATACTTATTAGACAATAATTGCTCATTAAAAGTGCCACATGAAAGAAAAGTAGGAGGAATTTTGAACTCTGATGGAGGGTGACGTTTGACCAGATCAACCCCTATCTTGCACATCTTTATTAAGATAACACAAATGAATTTTTATCATCAAGAGATGTATTTTCACGACAGATTGAAAATCTGAACTTGCCAAAAGCATGAAAAGTCTGATAACAATTGAAATATACAGAATGCTTAACCAGTACCAATCCGGAACCAAGTTAAAGGTCAGTTCTGTTTGAATCTCCCAATAGCAAAAATGCATGCCTGCTTCCATTTCAATTTATGTTCAGAATAGCGTGATACTGATGGACATTCAAAGGCTAAATAAGCACAAAGCATTAGCGTGGGTGATGGAAACCATCAAAACCGCTCAAAATCTAGTAACACGCTGTTGACTGCCAGGTACTGCATTCGCATTACTCAGTTGATTGATGCCTCAAAAAACAATATTTCTTTTACAGGTTGTGGCAGTGTTCAGTCCTGAGTAACCTGAATTTTGTAGCACCTTCTTACTCTAGCCCCAGTAAAGACATGGCTTTGTTGATATTGCTAGAAAAAACCAATAAACCTACCTTAGTATAATAAAAGAATAATTTGAGGACAAGACCTTTCCTGAGTATATGAATAGATTATTTTTAAAAAATAGATGTGTTTTGTAAAACTGTATTTATTTTTGCACCAACAAACACTGCCCTATAAGTAGAAACCAAGTAGAAATAAGTAATTTAAGTAGAAAATATTGTAAGTAGAAAAATCTAGAGTTCATGAGTTTTTGAGAGTTGTTTCATTCTCTGTGGACTATCACTGAGAAACTTTACAGACTATGTTTTCATTATATAAACAGATACGGGAGCAATTTCTTCCCTTCCCTCCAGAAATACCATATAATAAGTTTAAAGGATAGACTTTGTAAGAACATTAAAAAAAGCCTCCAGTGTGAAATACAAACAAACAAAATAACTGGGGAATTCATTTGTCTTGAGGCTCCAGCTCTAATGGGTGGCCCCTTTGACACTGTGTATTTCCAAATCATAGTGAAGCCCCGGGGGAGCATCTTCTGTCCTGACTCTGGACTGAACTGCTGCTGGAAGCCCCCCTGCCGCTCTCCAGCACTCCTCCCTCTCGCTGAGCGCCAGTGTGATTAGTCAGAGTTTTAGCTCTGCTCACCTTGTGGTTTCCCATCTTGGCTTTGGTGAGCCAGCTGCCGTGATGAATTCTCGGCCCCTAAAGGCCTGGTGATCTGATGCGAAGAACTGACTCGTTAGAAAAGACCCTGATGCTGGGAAAGATTGAAAGCAGGAGGAGAAGGGGACAACAAAGGATAAGATGGTTGGATGGTATCACTGACTCAATGGACATGGGTTTGGGTAAACTCTGGGAGTTACTGATGGACAGGGAGGCCTGGGGTGCTGCAGTCCAGGGGGTCACAAAGAGTCGGACACGACCGAGCAACTGAAATGAACTGAACTGAACTGAAAAGCCTGGTGATAGTGACTTGATTTATTAGGTCAATAAATATTTATTATATATTTATTTATAATAAATATTAGGTCAACAAATATTTATTAGGTCAATTTATTAAAAGCCAATAATTAGAGAGGCAAGAGTCAGTAGAAAGGAAACATGCTTTAATCAGAGTAGCCACGGACGACCGCAGTGGTCCAGTGGTTGAGTCCGTCTTGCGATGCAGGGGACACCCGTTCGGTCCCTGGTCCAGGAAGACCCCGCTCACCTGGAGCATCTAAGCGCAGGTGCCAGAGCTCCTGAGCCTGTTGAGGCTTGTGTTCTGCAGTGCCTGTGCTCTGAGACAAGAGGCCTCTGCAGTGCAGCTAAATAGGCCCCCAGTCGCTGCAACTAGGGAGAGCCTTGCACAGCAGCAAAGACCCAGTGCAACCAAAAATAGCCAAATCAATACAATTTTTTAAAAAAACAACAACAAAAAAAGAATAGCAATCTGAGGAGAAGGTGGACTTCTGTCTTGAGACCAACTCTGAAGATTCTGCTCCACCAAGACAGGTTTTTAAATGGAAAAGGGGAAGGATCTCAGTCAATCGTGGAGGCAGGACATTGGGCTCCGCATCCTCTGTTGCATGTCGAGTGGATGTCTCTCCCTTCGCATGTCGTCTTCCCTTCGTGATATGCCTGCAGGATCGCTCAGGGGGCTGTTGCGGGTAGAGAGCTAACTGTTCTGTAACTACATTCTTTACTCTTCTTTTTGTCTAGGAAAAGAATCAGCAGGCTAGGCAAGGCATGGTGAACACTCAGAAGGGCGTAAGTCAGGAGCTAGGTTAAGTTGCCTAGTGATCTTATTCCTATAATTATGTCCTTTTAAAGATAGAGGGGAAGAGAAAAGGGCAAACGGGAAAGAGAAAAGGCACGGCTTTCAACTGGGCTACATTCTCAAGCAGCCCTGAGGGAGATTTAGTAAAACAGACACCATTCTGCTTTGCAACTTTCCTTTTGATTTCAGTGACCTGGAATATAATACAACTAGAGCACAGCATTACTCTGCTCCCCAGCTTTGGCAAACGTTTACTCAAATGTTACTGAAATCAGATGGATGTGGCTTGAGAATATTGATCTTTTTGTGATTTTACTCTTCACAGTGACTAAAAATAGACTGAATTACGGAAACCACAAGTGGAAAAGCAATTCTAGCATAGCGCAAATGTAACTTCTACTGATGGCATTCCTAAAAATAATTATGAAATATAATGTGCTTAAGTGAGGGTCTGTATTTATCATCATCATTCATGGCTCCATTATTTCAAACACTTCAAATTTAGGATCTGAAATTCAAATATTTCAAATAAAAATCCATCTAGCTTTTTCAAATGTAAGTTCAGATTAGTTAGTGACTAATCAACTTGTGCTTTAAAAGTCAAATATATTACTCATATTTTGAATGCTATTGAGAGTCCTAAAATATAGCTTGGACATATCTATTTCTGACTCTGCTGATTCTAACAGATAGGCGGTTCACTGGAACAAAATATAGAGGCCAGAAACAGATTTATACATATATGATCTCCTGATTTATGACAAAAATGTCACTGAAATGCTTTGGAGAAATAATAACATTTTCTAAAACGGTGCTGGGTCAGTTGGTTATCCACTGGGAAAATGTAAGTCTTGACTCCTGCATTCACACCATACACAAAGTCAGCTGCAAATGGATCACTGATGAAATGCACAGGTTAAAAAGTAAAACTTCTAGAAGACATTGCAGAATGTCTTAATACCTTGGCATAGGCATAAATTACTTAAACAGACAGAACGCATAATCAGAATATATGCTAACAATTCCTACAAATCAGTAAAAAGAATGAAGCAAACTTCAATATACAAAAGTCCTATACCGACATTTCATGAAGGAGAATACCCAGATGTGTAATAAATTGTGCTCAGTATCATTAGGAAAATGAAAATAATTTCATTACCACTAGAATCCTTTAAATAAAAGACAAATTACCAAGGTTGCAGGAAGATGTGAGCAACTTAAAATGTCATACACTGTTTGTAGAAATGTAAGTTAGTACAGTCTCTTTGTTAAACTCTTTGCCAGCATAAATGAAACTATTTAATTACTTTATGACTCAGCAATTTGATTCATAGTATCAACAGACACACCTATTCCTATACAAGGAAAAGTATAAACACTATATGTGTACATATATACATATATAACATACATACATATTTATTTATGTATTTATAAAAGTATTAACTATAATAGTCCAAATTAGAAGCAACCCAAATCAAATTTTCGGCACCAGCAAAACTAAGAAGCAAATTTCTGTGTAGTTATACAATGAAAGTCTATTTAGCAAAGAAGTGAACGGGGTACCATGGTACCAAATTGATGAAAATCACGTAAGCAATGTCTAGTGAAAGAATTTATACACAAGAGTACATACCACCTGATTCCTATTATACAGAGTTTCCAACTAATTAAGCAAAACTAATCTATGGTAACTGGGGCAATAGTGACTTTGGGTGGTTAATGACTGGATGGATCATGAACACCTCTGGGTTTCTGTCCTAGTTATATCTCTATCCACGATAATGACAAGGATGGTCAACTTTAGGGAAATTTATAAAGTCATTCATTTAAGACCAGTGTACTTTATGGTATATATGTAATACTCAAAATAAGACACTTTTAAAATATGTTGAACAATTTTACATATGGCAACCTAGTCAAAATGCTTTTTACATCTCTAAAACTTACCTAAATTTCAAAAATTAGTTTTTGAATATCACCAGAAGACTCCCCTCGCTAGGCTGGAAAGAGAGGAAGGATTCTCATAAAAGTGCTTTGAGGGTAGCACACAGATGGGCTCTAAGCATGAGTCCCAGTTCCATCACGTTCTGGCTGAGTAACCTTGGGCAAGTTAATTCCGAGTCTGTAACGTATCACTGGACTTCCCAGGTGGTGCTGGTGGTACAGAGCCCGCCTGCCAGTGCAGAAGACGGAAGGCGTGTGGGTCCATCCCTGGGTCAGGAAGACCCCCTGGAGAAGGGCATGGCAACCCACTCCAGTATTCTTGCCTGGAGAATCCCAGCCAGGAGACAGCGAAGGGCAGGGAAGCCTGGCGTGCTGCAGGTCACGGGGTCTGAGCCAGACACAACTTGACTGAACAACCACAGTGAACAACCCATCATCACACACAGAGTCCACTTCATAGTGACCGTCTGAAGATCAAAACAGCTAATGCGTGTCTAGTGCCTAAGCCTTATTACACAGCAAAAATTTAAGACACTACCTGTGACCTACTGTTAGTTTGCTATCATTTTATTGTCATTTTAATATCCTTGTATTATGTGTATCAGCTCTGTAAAGTAACAGTAAAAGTCACAGCATGAATATGCCAGGCAACCTCGGATAAGCCACTCATGGTCCTTGCCACCCAGTTTTGAAGCTTATGGAGGCAGTGTCATCACAGGCAGCAATAGCGGCAGACCCAACTCACACCTGCTCAGCCGTCTTCTCTTGGGGCCCTGATTCCAAATTCTTACTGTGAGCCACTCTTCTCTCCGTCTAGCCTTTCAGGAAGGTCTGTCAGGACAGGCCAGGGCTTGCTGTGATGACAGGCAATGTCCAACTCTCAGCAGGAATGTGGCACAAAGATGTGTGCGCCTGGCAGTCGCTCTGAATCCCAGGCTGATAGACGCTCCGTCTTATCACGTAACCATCAGGGCATGGAGAAGAAAATGGGAGGAATTGCCTACTGGCTCTCAAAACTTTGCCTGGAAGTGTTTCAGGATGTTCCTGCCCTCACGGTTTTAGCCGTAGTGCGTCATAGAGACATGCTTAATCCCTTCAGGTGGTGGGAACTGTAATCGTTCCAGGAGGTGGAGAGCCAGAAAGATCTGGTGAACAGCACTGAAGACTGTCATGAATGACGAAGGAAAAGGTATTCTTTTCCTCAAATACGAAAACGAACCTGAAAGTCCTAAGTAAAATGTAAAATGTTGCATGCCTGTGGAAACTCTTACTATTTAATCCAACATTTTTCTCTCTAATGAGGAGATACATGTTGGATTTCACACTGGGGCAAACATTAATTGTATTAACACATGTTTTGTTATCTATGTTAGTCTTCATTAACTCTAAGTTTTGTTACTTGGATAACCAATATTTACTTCTTATGAAATTGGTATATTTTAACTATTCTTTTAATTTAATGACTGGATATCATAGACATTATAGTCCTCACGTTTTCTATTAGAGTTAAATTTGGAAATTTTGCCAGTTGAAAGCTATTAACTATAAACAGGATAAATAGGCAAAAGACTTTCTATAATTAAGTAGTTTATATGTGAATCATGGTTTTTCAGCAGGTTCATGTTTAAATAATTAAGCTATTTTTACTAAAAATGATCCAGTCATTCTAAAGTTCAATATCTAATTTAGAGTTACATGGCATATGAAAAAGTAAATAACTTCCAGGGAGCCAAAATTGGTAGTTTTTACACATACTTAATGTGCATGCTATGTGAAAGTGTTTTGAGATAGTAACCTTATACAATAAAACGGAAGCAATGTACAAATTCAGTATACTAAAATAATCAGTTACAGGTAATAAGTGGCAGTTTTCACAGAGGTCTGCAGAGAACGTGTGCTGGGTCCTTTGACCTGCCAGCATACTCACAGATGGGGCTTCCTTGTTGATTGACATCACATAGTGACAACAGGAGTCCAAGGTGCTCATCGCAGGCAGGCCTCTTTGGGATGCCTTTTCTGCCTTCAAATGCCACAAACGCTGCATGGGGCAAAGAACACAAGTCTTCAGTCTCAGCATTTTCACAGTACTTACGGATGCCGCCAGACTGAACGGCATAGCTATGCTGCGGACCTTCGAACGAAGAATGTTGCTGTTGCTGTTGTTGTTTAGACTCTAAGTTATGTCCAGCTCTTCACGACCCCCTGGACTTTAGCCAGCCAGGACCCTCTGTCCATGGGCTTTCCCAAGCATGAATCCTGGAGTGGTTTGCCATTTCTTTCTCAAGGGGATCTTTCTGACTCAGGAATCAAACCTGCCTCTCTTGCATTGACAGGCAGATTCTTTACCACTGAGCCACTCCGGAAGCCCCCTAGTAAAGAAAAGAAACAGCCAATTGGGAGCAATCTGTTCAAAACCTCCAACGTTTGGGGTTTTAAGTGGGCAAAATGCCCCAGCCAATAGTAATGTAAGAGGTTTTTTGCTTTTTAAAGATTCCCCAACCTTTTACTAAGGCTGTATTACTAAAAGAAAAAATTCTAAATGCATTACCACCCAATAGACAAGATCTTTTAAATGTGAAGGCATGAAGTGTCGATGAGACTGTGAGGTAACGAGAACTCCGCCAACAGTGCCGTTGGGAGTGTCTGCTGCTGTCTTCCTTCGGGACAGGCTACATCTGGGGATTGGCTTCTGTCTTTCCGGGTTGGCAGGGAGCAGGAACGCCACTGAGAGAGTCTGTCTTACTTTTAAGCAAATAGGAGGAGGGTAGGGAGCTTTTTGGCTTCTGCTTCTTCTCAATTGCCTTCAGCTCAAAATAATTCTTATGCCAAAGCGGCATATTTGAGGATGGCATATTCTGCTGCACTTCCAAGACCTTACTTCAAAAATGACAGTAGTCAGCTTACATGAGTGTTTGGTTTTCTTTTCTTCATTGTGTTAAAGACTTTGAAATTTCTTTTTGAAATAAAAAACAATAGTGCAGCTCACTGTGTAAAATGAATAAAAATTCAATCTGGAAAGAGGAAAGAGAAAGAAGGGGAGGGAGGCAACAGCCCAAACTGGGTCTCCATGAGACCTGGCTGTGAAAACCAAAAACTAGAGAAAAATATAGGACTGGGAAGAGGAAACTGTATCAAGAAGAGACAGTTGACAAAGAAACCAAACCTGAAAAAGAGACGTGTATCCCAGCACTATTTACAGTAGCTAGAACATGGCAGCAACCTAGATGCCCATCGACAGGTGAATGGGGAATATTACTCGGCCATAGAAAGGAACGTGTTTGAGTCAGTCCTAATGAGGTGGATGAACCTAGAACCTATTTTACTGAGTGAAGTAAGTCAGAAAGAGAAACATAAATACTGTATTCTAACACATACAATATGGAATCTAGAAAAATGGTACTAAAGAGTTTATTTACAGGGCAGCAATTGAGAAACAGACATAGAGAAGACTTATGGACATGGGGAGAGAGGAGGAGAGGGTGAGATGTATGCAGAGAGCATCATGGAAACTTACATCACCACATGTAAAACAGATACCCAATAGGAATTTGCTGTAGGTCTCAGGAAACTCAAACAGGGGCTCTGTATCAACCTAGAGGGCTGGGGTGGGGCGGGAGATGGGAGGGAGGTTCAAAAGGGAGGGGATAGGTGTCTACCTGTGGCTGATTCATGTTGAGGTTTGACAGGAAACAACAAAATTCTATAAAGCAGTTATCCTTCAATTTAAAAAATTATAAATTAAATAAAAAGAGAGACAATTAAAAAAAAAAAAGGAGCTTCCTGGGCACAGAAAGAACTTGATGATGGATATTGAGTATTTGTAAGAAGGGCTTGGAGAGAACAGCATATCCTGTGCCTCGTGAAGGATGGATCAATCAAAGACAGCGCTCTCAAAAGGCAGAAGGCTAAACATTGCTGGAAGCGCAAGTGCCTGGTTGATTGCATCTTTATGAAGCATGTTGTGGATAGGGTTATTCCAGTCAAACAGAGATTAGGTTAGAAGGTCTTCCTTTCTGGGTGAGTCCATCTGATACGGATGTTGAGAGCCAAAAATGATGTAAGTGTCCACCACGGCTCTGGTACAAAACAGAAGCCAATGACAGCGTCAACCACTCCTGACCCACCTGGCTGCCTTCTTTCAGCCCTACCTTTTCTTCTGCAGGTAACTGTTCTTAAATGTTGCTTCTCACTGTGCCTGCTGCCCTTTCTTTCCCCAGCACTTCTCATTAAGATAAGCAAGAGGGACAAAGGCTAACAAGATAAGCAAGGATCGTCATATGAGAATCTCATCCACTAATTCTGGTGATCAGTTACAGCTGTTTCTAGAATTACCAGTCCCTACAGTTTTACCAGTAGTCATGTATGGATGTGAGAGTTGGACTGTGAAGAAGGCTGAGCGCCGAAGAATTAATGCGTTTGAACTGTGGTGTTGGAGAAGACTCTTGAGAGTCCCTTGGACTGCAAGGAGATCCAACCAGTCCATTCTGAAGGAGATCAACCTGGGATTTCTTTGGAAGGAATGATGCTAAAGCTGAAACTCCAGTAGTTTGACCACCTCATGCGAAGAGTTGACTCATTGGAAAAGACTCTGATGCTGGGAGGGATTGGGGGCAGGAGGAGAAGGGGATGACAGAGGATGAGATGGCTGGATGGCATCACTGACTCAATGGACATGAATCTGAGTGAACTCCGGGAGATGGTGATGGACAGGGAGGCCTGGCATTCTTCGATTCATGGAGTCGCAAAGAGTTGGACATGACTGAGTGACTGAACTGAACTGAACTGAACTGAACAAGCCTCGTCATTAATTGGTTTGCAGTTATTCATTTTTCCCACACCTTCTAGCCCAAATTTGCTGTGACACCCTACCATGTTCAAAGGAGTGTCTCACAAGCAATGAAAAAAAGACAGGGTATCTTTAGAATATTAGTCGGCAGCTGGTTTAGTTAAATCTCTCCCCACCCACGCTGTACTACATTGATTAACTTGTAAAGAAATGGCTAAATGAAGATATTAATTATTTGTATTTGGTACATATGCCCTCATGAACACCATTATATTTTAATTCACTTTTTAACGAGTAAGCCGATATTATTTTTTAATGATTTCACATCTGGCATGCATGCTAATAAAGAAATCTAATTTATGCCATATCAAATTTAACCTTTTTTGGGGTACTTTCTAATTACATAGTTCTGGAGGAAATCAAACTGGAAAAGCTAGGTTTAATCTTCTTGCCTTTTAGTTCTCATACACAACCATTAAGTGAGAGAGAGAAATGAAACACTCGTTTTTGGAGTGTTAACAATATGAGGACAGTTATCTCTCTATTATTTCTCTTTTATTTTCAATCAGGCTTATGTAAAACCTGAATACAGCAAGGTAAACTGGTTATCCTGCAAAATAATTCAGGGCCCTCCAAATCCTCAGAGAATTCAGTTATGTTCTGTCTCATTTTGATGGGGTGGATTATGATCCATTTTTTCTGAAATTCTGTGAATCACATGTCTGTATGGTAATTCCCTGTTTACTTATTTACTTTACATGACACAAGCAGGTGGGTCCCAGGAGATTATACATGTACACGTACATGAGGCATTAACACTTCTAGGTGCTAAATCTGTACAGGTCAATTTGTTTCAATTTGGGGAATAATTTTCTTGATTTAAATTGTGCATTTTATGTGTATCTATGCACCGTTGTGCATGTTGTTAATAAATGAAATTAGCAAGAAAAATTAAAAATTTGGATATTACAGAATTTTCACATATTTTTCAACATACAGTTGAAAGTTTTCAACAAAAATTATATTGCAATATAATGAAAAACCTTATACACAGGCTTTCTTAGATGTCTCAGAATGAAAACCTTACTGCCATTTAGGTAGGTTGTGGATTGTCTGGAGGAGACCACGTTCTTAGTGCTGCATCTGAATGAGTCGCTGATTTAATTCCCTGAAGATGTGAAATTTCTGGGAGGTGAGACACTTCAGGGGGAAGCACAGTTGGTCAGTCTCCACTTTGCACCCACAGTTCTTGGTCCTTGTACGAGGGACACCGGTTCTGGAAGGCTTTTCTCTCCCTCATCATTACTTAACCTCATTCTGTGTTTCCCTCTTCCATAACAGCCTGTACTCCCCATCTTGCTCTTCCATTTCAGGGAATATTTACATTGCCACCACATCCCAATCAGTGGGGAGAAGACAGAGTGTTTTCTCCACTCTCCCTGGACAAGTGCTCAATCCTTGTATTTCTAGAATCAAAGACGGTTCATTCCCCTGCATTCAATTCTGTGACCTGGTTTAATATCCTTTTACCTGGGTGCTTCCAATGCTGAATTGAATCTAAGGGCTACAATCGGAAACACATTTCCTTGCACTGAACTATTGTTATTGCCTCTAAAATTTATTTGAAAGAGGTGGTGTTGTTCAGTTGCTCAGATGTGTCTGACTCTTTGTGATCCCATGAACTGCAGCGTACCAGGCTTCTCTGTCCTTCACCTTCTTCTGGAGCTTGTTCACACTCATGTCCATTGAGTCAGTGATGCCATCCAACCATCTCATCCTCTGCTGGCCCCTTCTCCTCCTGCCTTCTGTCTTTCCCAGCATCAGGGTCTTTTCTGATGAGTCGGCTCTTTACATCAGGTGGCCAAGTATTGGAGCTTCAGCCTCAGCATTTGAAAGTGTAGTGAATCTTTAAGACGATGGAAAGAAAATGGAATTGCCTGTCAAATGATGTCCTGTTTCTCTCTTGCTTTCTATCCTCATGACTTTAAACAATTTTCTTAAGTTTTCCAAGTCATTGGTAAAATGTCAGTGATAGTACACCAGAGAGAGTTGGCATGGGAACCACACAGACTAATATACATGAAAATATGTCTTGCAAATCACAGTACAACAGAACTATGTCTGTTCTTACGTGTATGATAAAAGTAGGTTTAAAAAATAATCAGCTACCTAGAAATAATTCTGTAATAGCCTAAATGGGAAAATAATTTAAAAAGAATAGATATGTGTATATGCATAATTGACCCACTTTTCTATATACCTGAAACTAACACAACATTGTAAATCAACTATACTCCAATATAAAATAAATTTTTTAAAAATAAAAATATTATGTTGTGAACTGAACTGAACTGAATATGTTGTGAACCAACTATACTTCAATAAAAATTTTTTAAAAGAGTTTAAAAATAAAGAATAAATAAAAATAATACTCATCACTCACTCAAGAAACCTGCAATCTTTGTATAATACCATTGTCCTAGAAAGAATGTAATATATATCTAGGTTTTTCCCTGAAAATAAACCTAGTAGTATTCAAGTACTTCAAATATATATTTGCATCCTTTTTCTACTAATGCTCTTTGTGTATAAAAGTCTTATCATGATTTCTTTTTAAGTTTAAAATAATAGTATCTTCTTTTCATCCAATTAAATTGAACTGAGTAGCAGATTATTTTTTTAAGATTTCTAAATGGATATTCTATAACGACTCATCCAAGAAAACACGTTTTCTATTCAGAAGTCTGCACTTCTATTTTATTCTTTAGTCAACCACATAATTAACCATACAGCTTTAAAAATATTTGCTGTATCAGTCAACCAAAGGGATCAGTCATTTCTTCATTCCTCCATTTAGGGGAGTGCCCCACGTATGTGGATGGTGACAGTGGGCTTTCTATAAAATTTGTGATAGAACCCAGTGTTCGCTTAGTAAATACACATGACGTTTTTTCCTTCAGTTTGATAATGAACTTATTGACTCAGCTTAGCCTGTGTTTTGGAAACCGAAGCTCACTGAAGGGCTTGGTAAACAACTCTTTGGGTTTCTCCCTCATAAGACGGCAATCTAAATGCCTAGCCTGAGCTTTCTTATAAAAACCATGAAGCTGAAATCTCTGTTTTATTTCAACAGCTGGTGGTCTAAGCTGTTAAATTGTTCTGCTAACACACAAATCCGGGAGTTTAGAAAGTTAGAAAGGAAGAATGAAACGTTCACCTGTGGCTCGGACAGCTCGCAGCACAGCCCTGAACTCCCAGCCCATCCTGGTGGCCATGTCTCGGGGCGTGTTGGTGCTTCGTGTGAAGACATTTTCACTCTGGTGAAAGCCACCTTGGGACTGTGCTCAACCTTCGTGAGAGGCTCAGCAACTAGCTTCAGCCGTTCATTCTCTAACGTAATTCTCACTGTTAACAGGGGGAGTATTTTTAATAGTTTTATTCCTTGACAAAAGTATAACTTCTTCATAAGTTAGATCATTCGCAATAGTCTAGAACATTAATGCTTTCTTTTTGAGTCACCTAGAACCTCCTTCCAGAGCTGAGATACGACTGGTCTCTGTTAAGACATCAAAACCCCAAGCACACAATTAGAACTCAAGAGACTTGAACTGGGACTTGCTCTTTCCCTAACTAGCTGTGCGCCTTAATTTGTGCTTTAGTTTCCTTGTCTGTGTGATCCTGCAGAGATCACTTGACTTCTTTTCTGCCTCAGTTTTCTCATCTGTGAAAGGGGTTAACAGAAGTGCTTACCTGTTAGCATTGTTACAAGAAGTCAATGATGCGATGGTTCTGAAGGGCCTCATATTAAGAACTTGTGTGTTATCTTGTAATAATGTAATACTGACCTGCTTTGTCATAATTCCTATATTATCTCATTTCACAGGCTACGATGAAAACCAGATGACTCAGTGAATTCTGTACTAGTTTGTATTGCTACGTAGTCAATTACCACAAACATATCATCTGAAAACGATGCCCATTCTTTGTCTCATGGCTCCGATAGGTCAGAGGTCCAGCTCCAGCTTAGCTGAAGCCTCTGCCCAGGGCCTCACAAGGTTGAAATCGAGGTGTCATCTTTTGCTCTTTCCTGGATCTCAGGATTCCTGTGGCTGTTGAACACATGTCATTTCTTTATGGTTGTGGAACAATACCTACTGTTCCTTGGTAGATATCTAGGAGGGGTCTCTCCCAGCCATTAGACGCTGCCTGCCATTCCCAGCCATGTAGTCCATCCCAGAATGTGACAGTTGCTTTCTTCCAGGCCAGGAAGAGTGTGCCTCCCTGCTTTCCAATTCCTTAACACCAGAGGAAGAAAACTCTGCTTTAAAGGGCTCACCTCATTAGTGTAGGCCACACAGATCACCTCCCTTTAGCCCTGCAATGTGATGTGATCATGCCTTGACATCTCATCATGCTCACAGGATACACCCTGACTCACGGGAGAGATGGGAGGTGGTGGTAGCTGAGGGGAGAGGAGACAGGGGAGGGAGACAGATTTCTGCCTTCAAATGTGACAAGAAGTGAAAAGTAAAAGTGATCACAAATATGACGTGCACGTTATTGTAATTTCATTATTGTTATCATTTCGATCATGATAGCAACAAGTTTTTAACCTCATACAACACTATTCCACTTATTTTCCATGGCTTAAATTAGCTATAAAGAGCACTCTGATTCATTTTGAAACTATGTAGTTCCTAGCTCCCTAAATTCCTCTTCCTTTTGGGGTGTTTGCGTCCCACACTCTGCCCTTTGAGCTCTGTCCCTAAATCACGATGCTGCCCGTGAAGCCACTGCTCAGAGAAATGCCCTCTGTTGGAGCCACCAGTTCATAAAGAGCTCAGCCCTCCTCGCGTCTACAGGGACACACCAATCCTGAAAGTCCCCATAGGTTAGTTGTACCTAACTGGGAACCTAAATGTCCATCGACAGATGAACGGGCAAAGAAGATGTGCCCCATAGGTGCAGTGGGATCCTACCCAGTCATAAAGAGGAACGGAATAATGCCCTGTGCAGCAAAAGGACGGACCGAGAGAGTGTCACACTGAGCGAACCAAGTCAGACAGAGAACAGAAATCCTATGTTATCACTTAAATGTGAATCTAAAATCTGATACAAGTGAACTTACTTACAAAACACTCAGGCTCACAGACTTGAAAAAACAAGCGTATGGTTACCAGAGGGGAAAGTGGTGGGAGATGAAGCGGGAGCTGGGGACTGAACATACACACTACTATATATAAGACGGGCTTCTTAGGTGGCGCTGGCGGTAGATAGCCCACCTGCCAGGCAGGAGACATAAGAGACGCGGGTTCGATCCCTGGGTCGGGAAGATCCCCTGGAGGAGGGCATGGCAACCCACTCCAGTACTCTTGCCTGGAGAATCCCATGGACAGAGGAGCCTGATGGGCTACTGTCCATAGGGTCACAGGGAGCTGGACGCGACTGGAGCAGCCTAGCATGCGTGACATATATAAAGCAGATGGCCAGTGAGCCTATCCTCTATGTCCCCGTCTCCACTGCTGCTCTGCAGACAGGCTCATCAGCACCGTCCTTCCAGATTCCATACATGCATTAACATACAGTGTTTGTTTTTCTCTGACTTACTTCACTCGTATAATACACTCTGGGTTCATCCACCTTCTTAAAACTGACGTACTTGTGGACGCATTGCAGGAAGGGAGGAAAGGATGAACTGAAAGCGGAACATGGGGACACGTACATCACCGTATGTAAATGGATAGCCAGTGGAAGTTTGCCGTACGACACAGGGAGCTCAGCCCAGTGCTCTGTGACAGCCAGAATGGGTGGGAGGAGTGAGAATGGGTGGGAACGGGGTTCAGAAGGGAGGGGACACACCCATGCCTGTGGCTGATTCATGCTGAGGCATGCATGGCAGAAACTAACACACGATTGTAAAGCAATCATCTTCCATTTAAAAATAAGTAAATTTAAATTTTTAAAAAATAGATAATTAACAAGGACTTACTGGATAGCACAGGAAACTACTCATTTTTCGTAATAACCTGTATGGGAAAATAATCTGAAAAAGAATGCATATGTATATATGTATAACTGATTCAGTGTGCTGTACACCTGAAATTAACACATTTTAAATTAACTATACTCCAATGCAAAGTAAAACTTAAATTGAGAAATAAAGACAATTAAAGAAAAAATGAACTTTTCCAGTGCTTTAGTGATATTTAATCCAGGAACTATGTGACAGACTCAGAAGTTTATTCACGGGCAGCCTGATTGAGTCCTAGACAATGCATATGGCTGCGGGCTTGTCCTTTGACCAACACTCACAAGGATATCATATATTATAAAGAGTTTGATAAGTAGTAGAATACAAGTGTAAAATAAATACAGATGTAAATAAACATAAAAATTCAACATATTAAAAGGGTGATATAAAGAAAGACTGACAAATGATTGCATATTCCCTTTAAATGAAAGAGTGAATTTAAACTGGAAATCCAAACAAGAAATTTCTGATATTTTGTGAATACAAACACCTTCAGGGAAGGGATGAATTTCATATCCATACAGAGACTGCTAAAGCTTTTGTATGCACAATAGTGTACTATTGGAAAAGAATTAAAAAGAATACAGACTACAGAGTATACCTGTGTCCAACCTTGCCTCTGCCGCTGTTGCCAAGATGATCACGAATGAGTTACT
Organism: Oryx dammah; assembly: GCF_014754425.2. Taxonomy (NCBI): domain Eukaryota; kingdom Metazoa; phylum Chordata; class Mammalia; order Artiodactyla; family Bovidae; genus Oryx; species Oryx dammah. The sequence continues at coordinate 816,570 of NW_024070186.1, read as the reverse complement.
TTTCCCACTGAGACGTGGTCTCTGCCTCTTTAATACCGTCGACTATGAGCTGTCTACTGTGATAATACTGCCTACTGGGAGGTGTTCTAGGGAGGAAGGGAAAGAACCTATACCAAGGTCTTAGGACAATGTCAATACGCCGGGAGATTCATTTAGCATGTGTTGCCTATTGTTCTTCTTATTATTTATTTATTTTGAATTTGAACATGTGGCCCAAAGTCTAGAATGCATGAAGTGCTCAAAAAATACTTTCTTCACCCTTCTCCAATACTTGTTTTTTGAGTTGAACTGGATCTGTCAAAAACAGTGTTTCGGATGTTGTCAATCGGAAATAAGCTAAGAGGTGGCTGTTCGTCTAATCTAACACAATTGCCTTCCTCCCCTTCTCCTTCCCGCCCACCTGGCTGTCTTCCTCCCGTCTTTTCTTTCCTGCCTTTCCTCCTCCTCCCTCTCTTTCTCCTGACTTCTCTTTCTCTCCTCTTTTGTTCTCACTCAGATATTATTTTGAATTTTCGAACGACCTACGTCAGCAAGTCTGGCCAAGTCATCTTTGAAGCAAGATCAATCTGCATTCACTACGTCACCACGTGGTTCATCATCGATTTAATCGCTGCCCTGCCCTTTGACCTCCTGTATGCCTTCAACGTCACAGTGGTGAGTCCTTGTTAAAATGCTGGATTGAGCAACGCTCTAAATAATAAAACGACCAGCAGAAATCAAGCATCCTCTTGAATTTTTATTGATATCTGTTAACTTCTCTTTATTCATCTAAAGCATTTATTTTTATGATTTCTTACAGGAAGGAAAGGACACCCACTTGTAATCATAGCTATTTTTACTATTTAATAATTGACACTCTTAAAAGCATTAAGTGCTCCCTTCTAAATAGACTTTCAAGAAGGTATAATAGCATTTTTGGGCCAGTCATGCAATTAGCTGCTAGAATAACCAATTTTAGCAGGCAAAAATTTACCAAGCATTTGTTCAAATTAAACATTGACAAGCCTTCCCAAAAGAAATTATATTCTCTATCAAGAATTAAAAACATAGTTTTCAATATTAAACAAAGTGATCAATATTTCAAGTACAGTCATTACTTGCTTCATAATGAAGACTGAACTGTACTCCGGACTATTTAGTACAAATCTGTGCACTTGTTAACTGCCTGCCTAATAGTATTTTTCTTTTCTTTTTCTTTCCATATATATATATATTTTTTAAGTTGGGAACTTGAGAGTGTCAACATCGCTAAAAGGTTTATAACTCAACTGAAAAGAAAGCTCTGGGGGAAGTCTAGTATATAATATCAATCAGCGTTAAACTGAGTTGCTATCTGAACTTTTTAAAGTGCTTTTCAAGACTGAATTTGACTAGATAAGTATACTGTAATGAAAGTATAATGACTTAAAACAAGGCTTCTGCAAGACTGCCAAAAAATATCCCAAAGAAATATATAATGCATAAAATAATAAGAAAAATTTTCCAAATTATCCTGGAGAATTGTTAAATAAGTGGTGTCTCATGGACTTTGCTGTAAATCAACTTGCTACTCTGCTTCTACTAATAATAATTTTTATATTCCATTTTTCTTTGGGCACTGAACAAATAGCATAAACTTAAAAATATATATTATATAATATAAAGTATTGAATATATATAGTATAAAATACATAAGATGCTTAGATATGATTAGAAGTTTCATTGCCTAAAATTAACATGGGTAAAGAATTTTTTGAGACATCTAATTTTCATAATTTGGTGGATTTTAAATGCTTGTACATTTTTGCTGTGCTTTTGCTATCTTTTTTCATTTTCACTTGTGAAATAGAGAGCATGAATTCTTTATAAAGGTGAAGTTATAGATCAAATCTATGTCAGAAAGTAAGAAAAAGAAGGAAGGAAGGAATCTCTCTTATCAGTGATATTTTTTCTGCTTTTCATAGGGGTGAGCATGTAATCACTTAACAAATTGGCTTGTAAGTTTCTTATTCCTCCCAATAAATTAGTCAATATCAAATATTCTATTTGAGTAGCAAAGCTTGTTTAAAATGTCATACTTATTTCCCAGGAGAGCATCAGTTGTGAGGAGAGGTCTATAAGGTAGACTTTGGTTACTACACAGACTTAACAAAAAGCAAAGCAGGAACAAACCAATAAAGAAACAAAGTGCCGATTTTCCAGACCCGAAATGGAGCCAGTCGGTGCGTCTCCATAGACGACATCAAAAATGTAGGACAGATTTTAGTGTGGGCTGTGTCCACAACTGCTGATGAAAAGTGTTTGATGCACAGCTTACATAATATTTATTTATTAAAACTCACTATGTATAAGTCACTCTGAGAGGCATGGCAGATAAAATCATGGATGAGTCATAGAAAGTATGATAAAGTGAAGAAGGCAAATGTATGAATTCCAGTTTTGTCGCTTACCATCTAAGTGACTTCCTGGGGGAGTTAATGTCAAAATAGGCCCCAAACCCTAAAAATCCCTGCAGGGTTTCTGAGCAGCCTAAAAAAGGGCCATCTTTCTGTAAAATACCTTGCCAAGTGTCTCATACCTAGAAAGACCTCAGCACATTTTAACTGGCTTTTTGCTTTCTTTTTTTTTATTCCCTAGTTGATAGCCAGGCGATGGCTATGGCCACTTGGTAATGGGAAACTGCTAATTCATAGGAGTTTCTAATGAAGGCATTCCCTCATCGTCTTGTAGCTATCCACGAGGTGCTTGTAATTCTCATCAGTGACAAATTTACAGCAGTGTCCCAAGAATGAGAAGAATCCTTTCTCTTTTTTAGATTATATATTTCCATCTAAATCAAATATGCCTCTTTCTTGCACCATTCATCAAGAGCCCAAACTCATGTTTTACAGCAGGAAGTTGTTGACTCCAATAGGAATACATATAACTTTCTTAAACTGCCAGCAAAATCCCTGAGGCTGCCTCTTCCTGGACTCCCAGGCTCATATCTCTTTTCATGCAATTTTGCAAATGGCTGTTGTTCTTGTGGAAGGGCAGCTCCACATTTGTCCCTCAAACATCCCTTTTCAAAGAAAACAGGGAGCTTGCCTGCATCCATACTCTTATGTTCAAGATGGTGTGTTTGTCTGCTCAGGCAGCTGTAGCAAAATACCACAAACTGCCCGGCTTCAACAACAGGAATTTATTTCTTGCAGCCCTGGGAGCTGGGAGGTCTCAGATCAAGGCGTTCGCCAGTCTGGTTCTTGGTGCGAGCTCCTTCAGGCTTGTAGATGGCTGCCTCCTTTCTGTGTCCTCACGTGGCCCCCAGACAGGAAGCGGAGGGAAAGAGACTGGAGGGGCTGGTCCCCTTCTACAGAGACGTTAATCCCATCTTGAGGACCCCACCTTCATGACCTTGTGTAAGCCTAACGAACCTCATGTAAACCTCCCAAAGACCCCATCTCTAAATAATGTCACACTGAGGGTTAGAGTTTCCAGATATGACATTTTCAGGGACACAATTCAGTCCACAGTAGAGGGTTATCCCCCATCTGAGACTTCTGCTCCAGGTTTACTTTACGTACAAAATTGTCATCTATCTATCAGATTCACCTACCTATAAAATAACTTCATGCCTAGTAATTCCTGTAAGCCGCAAAGCAGAGACTGCATCTGGCTTATAATCGGCTGGAGAAGAGATAGACGAGAACTTGGTGGAACAAGAAGAAAGTAAACTCAACCTAGAAACTGACAAAATGGAATAAAAGACCACAGCTACCTGGCAAGTTCCTCAATTACATGACCTTAGGATTTTTTGTTTGTTTGTTTTAAACCGTACCTCATTGCTTGTGGGATCTTAAATTCCCTGCCCAGTGATAGAACCCGGGCCCCCTACAGTGGAAGAGTGGAATCTTAAACCCCTGGATCTCCGGGGAATTCCCATCCTTCCAATGTTTTATATTTCAATATAGACTAATTCACAAGATTACAACTGAAAGCACTTTTGTTGATTACCTATTGTTACAGTAAGCCTGGGGTGTTTTGTATCTTCACATAACCATTTACCCATTCACTCATTTAACAGAAATGTGTCAGGCACCTTTCTAAGTACAGCTTTTCTTGGAGATAAGGGGAGATGGCTGGAAGAGGGAGAAACTGGAAGTCAGTCAACTCCAAATAATCACAAAGGCAAACTCTCCAAAGATGCTGGCCTTGTTTATGATTCTGCCTATAAAGGAAAATTATTCTCAGGTATAATCATACAAACCACCTGCTTGCCCTTTATTTATGGTTCGCCCCTCAAATTAGAATAGATCGAGGAATTCGTCTAACTCTGTTTGCATATGAGTTAATATATTAGCTGCCTTCTCTTTTCTCTCAGAAGGTGTGAGAAGTGTGTAGGTTAGTAACAGCACTGCGTCAATAGACATTGGCCTTTCTGGTGGACTCCATAGTGGGTATTTCTCAGTTGAGCCCTAAAGTCAGGAAAGTAACCCCTTAACTATAAGTCTAATTTTTTTTTTTTTTAATTTTAGATCATACAAAGGCAGAATCTAGGAGACTGTTCCAAAATGTTGTTCCAATTGCTTTTGGTTCCCTAAGCGTGTTAGTTTAGCAGAGAGCTCAGAATGTCTGTGCTTCGGGCAAGAGTTTTCTCCGTCTGTTAGCAATGTTATAAGGAAGAGAGCAAACACGTGAGTCAGGCGGTGCTGCTGCGATTTGTGAGAGGGTCTCCGTCAGGTCTCTAGGTCTCGTTTTTCAAATCGAGAGACCCAGGCGATCGCGTTCCCGCTCCGGTGATTGCCTTCAGCCTGCAGCCTCCTGGTGGAGCGGCTCCCTTCCGTGGAGGGGGGGCAGTGGGAGGAGAGGGCCTGAGAGAGGCGGCCAGGTCTCCCTTCGGAGCCAGGCCCATCCGGTGCTTCCGCTCGGCATCAGAGTCCTAGAAAGTCATGGCCAGTCCCATAAGTAGGGGAAAAGGTGAGCCTTAAGGAAGATAAGCACTCGCTCAGAGAAACCAGACGGCCCTCCCAGTCTTTATGGTACCAGCTTCCGGTAACACGTCCAGAAGACGTAGAAACGGCCCCAGGGTGCGCCGAGCGCGGGCCTGCCGGCTGCACCCGCGCTGGTCCCGGGCGCCCCCCGGCGGCTGCGGCGGCCGCGGGCCCGGCTGAGCGCTGTCGCCCCCGCAGGTCTCCCTGGTGCACCTCCTGAAGACCGTGCGGCTGCTGCGCCTGCTGCGCCTTCTGCAGAAGCTGGACCGCTACTCCCAGCACAGCACGATCGTCCTGACTCTGCTCATGTCCATGTTTGCCCTGCTGGCCCACTGGATGGCCTGCATCTGGTACGTCATTGGAAAGATGGAGAGGGAAGACAACAGCCTTCTGAAGTGGGAAGTTGGTAAGGGCCTGCTTTTGTCCCATTTTCCATTTTTAAGTGAAAAGGAAGCCTGTCTAGAATTTGGAGAAGGTGAAAGTTAAGCCTGTAAAAATTGATACCTGTATTCTGACTGTCAATTAGTCTCATTTTGGGGAGATGTGTGCAGAGGGACCATGATACAAGTGATGGCTTTTGAGTGAGTTTTCTGAACAACCTTGCATTTTTTTTCAAAGAACAATGGGTTAAGGTCTCAATGGTGAACTTTTAAATATGACCAGCATGTGCATAGAAATGCTTAGATCTAAAGTCATGTGTGATATTATCTTGAAAAATCTGATGGAGGGTTAGTAACAGTGAACTTGGCCAGTCACTACAATATTTTTAAATCATAAGAAAATGATCACTTGTATCTGAGATGGCAAGTTAATAATAGAAAAAATTTACTATTTTCTCCTTTTTTTAAAAAAGAGGAAGAACACTATTATACTATCTTTCCATATTTAGTATACTTTGAGAACTTGCAATGATAAAGAAGATGGGATATTTACAAATATAATTTATAAAATTTTATGTCCCCATAATCCATGGGCATTTAAGGGAGTTGTTCCAAGTGTTACATAATTCTGCATAAATGAATCTGAAATGTTCTGCACATGTGTGTATTTTTAAACTTATATCAACCACAAGGACTTTATAGAAAATGAAAATTCTGAAGGCTATAACCCTCTATTTTAAAATATCTGTGTCCTTCTCACAGTCCTTTCTTTTTAGAGAATTGTCACAGTACCTTATGTAGGGTATTTTTTCTTCCTAATCTGACATTTAATCAGAGAATCTGTTCCTTGGCTAGCTAGAAAATCCTTCATTTATCTTCTCCAAAAATCAATCTTGAACTTTTGAAAGAAGCTCAGATCTTTGCACAGAGATAAAGCTGCAAGAGATTCCCAAGAAGAAAAAAAAAATGCTCTAAGTTCTTGTATGAGCACTTAGCGGCAGAGAGTGTTTAGAACATCCCTGAGTGGGCTCTTACAAGTGCCAGTCTTCACCATAGGCCATATGCAAAGACTTCAAAGGGCATCTTTGGAGAATGAGCTGGAGAACTTAAGAAAGCACGTTCAAGGGAGTGAATCTCCTGTCTGCTGCTGCTGCTGCTAAGTCGCTTCAGTCGTGTCCAACTCTGTGCGACCCCAAAGACAGCAGCCCATCAGGCTCTGACCATGGGATTCTCTAGGCAAGGACACTGGAGTGGGTTGCCGTTTCCTTCTCCACTGAAGCTCTTGTCTAGGTTCTCAAAACTGACATCTCAGTTTTGTCCTGGAGCTACACAAAGAAACTGATGCAGCTGATCGTTTTCATCTCAGAATCATTTTCTTATGTTCTCGTCACAACATTTTTCTGTACTTTGCTGTAGACATCCATTCTCAGAAATGGAGTAGTAAAAAAGAGCAATAAAGTCATACAATGGAAGCAAAAAATCCTACATAAAGAGAATATGAGCTGGAAGAGAGAGGGGGAGAAAAAAAGAGGGACGGAGAGATGGGGAAAGAAGATTTGACTAAAAGGAGAATCAAAGTCTGGATTGTACTTGGATTAAAACATTTTCTGTCCTTCAGTACTGTTTCCTTCTTCATAAGTTTGTCCAGAACGCTTCTGCATCACAGTCTCTAGCATGCTCCTAATGTTGTCCAGTGAATTACAGCACTAACTCTCTGCCTTTGTTGTGAATCCATATTAATTCTGATTTGTGATCAGTTACCTGATTGCCTTTTGGACCTGACCTAATTTCCCTCACCTATACACTCATATTAATTCGTAAGGTTAGTCTAGTCTGAGAGTCTCCAGACAAGGAAATTCAGCTTATGCACACTCTCAAATTCAGCTGTAGGAGGAAAACTTTGTTTTTCATTTCCAACATTCCAGTCCTGCTGCAGACTGACTAATCAGCTTAATGTTTTTCTTCCAACAAATATGCAGAAATATTTATTTTCCAAGAAAAAAGGAGCCACCCCCTTGAACTGCTTCTCCCATGCCCCTTACCACATCTACTCTTTGTCTGGGTATTACGGCTCAGTGTCACGAATGGGGCCTTATAAGCTGGAAGTCAGTTCATAAGGAGAGTGTTGGCAAAACGCAGCGATGGGAAAACCCTGGGCTGAGGGCAATGGGTCTGTCCTTTCATCACGACTCCAACATCCATCAACCGTGAGCTTTCTCGTGATTTTGTTCACCTGCCTGGGCCTGTTTCCTCATCTATAACATGAGAAAACACGCTAATAACTTGAAAGGCTATTTCAGCTTCCACGATTTATGACTTTAATGGAAGAACAAATTCAGTTTTGTGTACTTAATATATCTATTTCCTATTATAGTTCAGTGCCCATATTAACCAGCAGAAGCAACCATCCAATGTCAACAACTTTGAGGGATGTGTCAGGAAGGGCATCTTACGATGACAGCATGTCAAGAAAATGATCTGTTTCACTAAGTTACGATTTAGAAAAATAACAGAGAATTTATCTTTAGAGAATTAGATTTCCTGTCCAAACACCTCTTGAGATATGGTCAGGAAGGTAGTATGTTAATTATGTCTGTCAATATTGGGTTTTATAATCTTGGCTGCAAGGACTTTCCCTTCTCCTAAAATTACTTGGGTCGTTTGTTCCTTTGGAACATTTTCCAGCTGAGATTTGGACACAAATTAAATAATTATGACCTCTCCCACCTAATTTTATAATGAAGCAGCCGAGAGTCTAGGCTAATTTAGTTTTTACTCTGTAATTTGTCCACTAATAATAAGCTTTACCTTTTCTGGTCCAATTACCATGAATCAGAAAATTCAACACACACATAAAACCTGATTAGAGAACACATTGTTCTTTATGTTTTGACCAATATCAGATGTACAGAACAGATTCATCTTCCCAAGGAATAAAATGGAACTTCCTTTCTCATCACTGTTAATTTCCTTGAAATAATTTTTTCCCTTTTGTCCTTGACAGGCATGCTTCCTGAAAGAGTTCCAATATTTTGCATCAGACCAAACTGAAGCAAACCTTTAAAAAACATTTTATAATGTCCCTTCTTTATAGTATGACCTCCCTGGTGGCTCAGCCGGTAACGTGTCTGTCTACAATGCGGGAGACCCGGGTTCGATCCCTGGGTCAGAAAGAATCCCCTGGAGAAGGAAATGGCAATCCACTCCAGTACTATTGCCTGGAAGATCCCATGGACAGAGGAGCCTGGTAGGCTACAGTCATGGGGTTGCAAAGAGTCGGACATGACTGAGTGACTTCACTTTTCTTTATAGTATATCTATTTTTGTAAGGAAGAATTAATACTCCTAAGGTCGACTCTATCAGAGGTGAGTTCTAAGCTGACTTTCCTCGTGTTCTGTTTTACTTCATGTTTTTATGTGTTCCTATACCATATTTTAAGGAATGTGAGATTTGGCTTTTTGTTTAGTGAAATTTTAGGCTGGGAAGGACCTTAGTCCAGCTCTTCGACTTTATGGTGAGAAATCCAGCCCCAGGTTCACAAACTCTTTCGTGGAAGGGGCTCTTGTCAACTGTGTCCACCCCTGCTTCCTTACTGTGGTGTACGATTCCTGGTGTATGGACATGTGGAAAAAGAGGTTTTGAACAAATCAATATTCAAGGTCATTTCATTACTAAGTGACAGTCAAGAGACAAGAGCCTGGACCCTCACTCCTTGTGCTGCTGTTGGTCACCAGGTCTTGTCTGACTCTTCGCGACCCTAGGGACTGTAGCCAGCCAGGCTCCCCTGTCCTTGGGATTCTGGAATACTGAATATTCCATGAATACTGGAGTGTGTGGCCATGCCCTCTCTAGGGTGTCTGCCTGACCCAGGGATGGAACCCATGTCTCTCACGTCTCCTGCATTGACAGGCGGGTTCTATACCACGCGTGCCACCTGGGAGCCCATATACCTGATTCACTTAGGAACTAATACAACATTAGAAATCAACAATACTCCAGTGAAACATTGATTTTGAAAACTGAATCCAGTGAAGAGGTGACATTTCTGTATCAGTGATGATTCTTGATTGCAAGCAGAGATAGGAAAGGAATTCGTTAGTGAGACATGCAGACTCAGAAATAGAGAGATGCGAAATAAGACTTGGGAGAAGAACAGGAGCCGAGGCAGCCCCGGATGCCCCAGCGCGGGAGGCGCAGTTGCTGGCCTTTTGCAACGATGACCTGGATGTGTGTCTGCCTTTGTAGATGCCACGAGCAAGAGTCTTGACCCTCTCTTCATCTGGGAGTCACTGGGAGTCACAGTCCCTGAAAGGAGAATCTGATTGGCCGAGCTTCTATCAGATGCTCAGACACGCACTACCAGGCAGGCGGTGTGGGAACCCCACAAGCGACCTTACACTTTCATGGTTAGAAGTGGGGCCCTCTGTCTCTCTATTACTATACACAATGGAGAGGACTGCCCTCTCATAGGATTTTAGACAGCCCCCACTCAAAAAAAAAATGTCTTATACAATAACATCTTTCAGTTCAGTTCAGTTCAGTCGCTCAGTCGTGTCCAACTCTTTGCAACCCCATGAACCGCAGCACGCCAGGCCTCCCTGTCCATCACCATCTCCCGGACTTCACTCAGACTCACATCCATCAAGTCCCTGATGTCATCCAGCCATCTCATCCTGGGTCGTCCCCTTCTCCTCCTGCCCCCAATCCCCCCCCAGCATTAGAGTCTTTTCCAAGGAGTCAACTCTTCGCATCAGGTGGCCAAAGTACTGGAGCTTCAGCTTTAGCATCATTCCTTCCAAAGAAATCCAAGGTTGATCTCCTTCAGAATGGACTGGTTGGATCTCCTTGCAGTCCAAGGGACCCTCAAGAGTCTTCTCCAACACCACAGTTCAAAAGCATCAATTCTTCGGTGCTCAGCCTTCTTCACAGTCCAACTCTCACATCCATACATGACCACAGGAAAAACCACAGCCTTGACTAAATGGACCTTTATTGGCAAAGTAATGCCTCTGCTTTTGAATATGCTGTCTAGGTTGGTCATAACTTTTCTTCCAAGGAGTAAGCATCTTTTAATTTCGTGGCTGCAGTCACCATCTGCAGTGATTTTGGAGCCCAAAAAATAAAGTCTGACACTGTTTCCCCTGTTGCCCCATCTATTTCCCATGAAGTGATGGAACCATATGCCATGATCTTTGTTTTCTGAATGTTGAGCTTTAAGCCAATTTTTTCACTCTCCACTTTCACTTTCATCAAGAGGCTTTTTAGTTCCTCTTCACTTTCTGCCATAAGGGTGGTGTCATCTGCATATCTGAGGTTACTGACATTTCTCCCAGAAATCTTGATTCCAGCTTGTGCTTCTTCCAGCCCAGCATTTCTCAGGATGTACTCTGCATAGAAGTTAAATAAGCGGGGTGACAATATACAGCCTTGACGTACTCCTTTTCCTGTTTGGAACCAGTCTGTTGTTCCATGTCCAGTTCTAACTGTTGCTTCCTGAACTGAATACAGGTTTCTCAAGAGGCAAGTCAGGTGGTCTGGTATTCCCATCTCTTTCAGAATTTTCCACAGTTTATTGTGATCCACACAGTCAAAGGCTTTGGCATAGTCAATAAAGCAGAAGTAGACGTTTTTCTGGAACTCTCTTGCTTTTTCCATGATCCAGCGGATGTTGGCAATTTGATGTCTGGTTCCTCTGCCTTTTCTAAAACCAGCTTGAACATCTGGAAGTTCACGGTTCCCGTACTGCTTAAGCCTGGCTTGGAGAATTTTGATCATTACTTTACTAGCATGTGAAGAAGTGAAGTCGCTCAGTCATGTCCGACTCTTTGCGACTCCATGGGCTGTAGCCTACCAGGCTCCTCTGTCCATGGGATTTTCCAGGCAATAGTCCTGGAGTGGATTGCCATTTCCTTCTCCAGGGGATCTTCCCAACCCCGGGATCGAACCCGGGTCTCCCGCATTGTAGACAGACGCTTTACCGTCTGAGCCACCAGGGAAGTGTGAGATTAGTGCAATTGTGTGTCTTTACCTAATGCTTAAAAACACACAGTAACATTTATAAAAGCATTCATTAAAATGCGTCTGTAAATGATTATACCCCTCTCAGACATCATAGGTCAGATGGAATTAGCTGAAAAGTGGGGGTGTGACAGTCCTCGATGCTTCCTCCTCCCTGTATCATCTGTGCTGCTGTGCCCTCCTAACAGTGGTACTTACCAGGCTTTGCTTCCTCAGCGAGGCCACACCATGGTCTGTGGCTCTCTTTTGTAGCCAAAATGCTACCTTGCGTTGTTTCAAAGTTATCTCTGTTTCTAAGGCTGTGACACACTGAACTCTAAATGACTGCTTCAGCATTAGAAATGAGAGTATACTGTAATAGAGGGAAGCATTTTTTTTTAATCTTGTTAATCTTTTAATCCTTTGGCAGGAGTACTCTCATCCATTGGAGATGTCTAAACCTGTATCTGTATCACTGAAAAAAAAAAAAAAAAAGAAGCCCAAAATCTAGAATGGGAAGAAAAGGATTAAGTAAGATACCATTTTCAAATTTTCATTGACAATTTTAATCCTAAATCTCCTGATCCTCATTGGATAAAACATCATAAAAAGCTGATTGATTTGAAAGACTCTCTAGTTATTAACGGCTTAGCCTTTACAAGCCTCATATAATGGGGGGGGGGCATGACCAGGCTTATGATATTGTGAGCTGATTATTTCAATCACTGTATCAAATTTCCCTCAAGAAAGCAGAGTTGACTAGCACTCTACATTTTCAGGTTCTGTGTAAAGGATTACAAAAACACTTTTAGACAACCTTGATCTGTAGAGTCTCATTCTTGGGAATATATGAAATTAAGAAAGGGGAGAAAAAGCCTAAAATGAAGTTTTCTAACCATTAAAATGGACCCTAGTGACAGATCCCTGGACTAAATTATTTTTTTTTCAAGTACTGTCTTGAACTTTATGCTGAAATCATGTGAGGACTGTATTAAAAAACATATTCTAATTCTAGAAATTTTGAGGTGGAGCCCAAGATCCAGCATTTTTAACCACCTCCCCAGTGAGTGGAACCCCACATCGTACTTTGAGTAGCAATGTTTTAAAAAGCCTTCTGACATTTTGTGAATTTCATACTCCCAGTTATAAAGTCCTAAACCAAGACCAGTTGAATTCTTCTGATTTTTCATTTCTCTATGCTTTTCCAATCCCCATCACATCTGCAAGCTAATTCATATATGAACAAGAAATAAATTTAGTGAGTAGAAAAATGAGTTGGAAATTTGTTCTTTCTTTATACTTTTTGGAAACAATTGATTTATATTAGATCAATATTTAACTTACATTTATTAAGTACCACCTACTGCATACACGGTGCAGTGCCTAACTGGGTGCATTATCTCATCTGATCTTTATTAAAATCCCCTGTGGCAGATGTTTTCCACCCATTTTACAAAAACACAGAAACAAAGCCCTAAAGCTTGAAAATTTTGAAATTTCCTGAAAATTTATTTTTTAAAGTATGAAATATTTTTAACACAAAAAATTTAGAATAAATATAATGGTCCCCTTATAAAACTTACATCTTTTTAACATGTTGCTTTAACATATTTATTTTGTTTCTATTTTTAAAGTCAATGCAATATTACAAATAAAACCAGAAGCCCAGGACTTCTCCGGTGGTACGGTGGCTAAGACTCTGCGCTCCCAACTCAGGGGACCCAGGGTGGAGCTTTGGTCAGGGCATTAGATCCCGCTTAATGCAACTAAAGATCCTGTGTGCTGCCACTAAGACTGAGCATAGCCAAATAAAATCAATATTAAAAAAGAAAGCCAGAGCCCCACAGTCCTCAGCCCTGCCTTGCTCCTTCTGTCTTCCCTCCTTACTATTCAAGTCGGTGCATAACATTTTCTTAGATGCTGTTGTTACAATGCACATATATTAGGAAAGCAATATGGTATTATTTTCCTTCGTTATTGTTGTTTAGTCGCTACGTCGTGTCCAACTCTGGTGACCCCACGTAGCCCACCGGGCTCCTCTGTCGGAATTTCCCAGGCAAGAGTACTGGATGGGTTGCCATTTTCTTCTCCAGCTTTCCCTCACTATCTTCCATATAAATCATCACACATATAAGAAGTAGTAGGAATAATAATTATAATGATAATAGCAACAGCAACCATTCACCAGGCTTTCTCAGTGCTAGGCATTAAGGCATCTTGTAGGAATTATTCATTTAATCTTGCCATAATTTATGATACCAATACTGTTATCTTTATTTACAGATGAGAAAACCAAGGCACATAGATTATATGGCTTGCCCTAGAGACATAGATAATACACACAGGAGCTGGGATTTCTGTCTTCTTTGTATCTTTTTACATTCTCATTGAACTCATTTTTTCTTCAGATCAGTCCATCACAGTTATCCATCTTACATGTTTATTTTTGACTGTTTACTAGAAATCTATTGTGCAATAAGCTGGTTTTCTCATCCTTTTGATTGGCACTTTCTCACCCTTTCTTATCCATTCCCTTTCTGAGTTGATTTGCACCTCTCACTGAGAAAGATAGTGGGCAATGAGCAGTCAAATACAAGTTTCTCTCTGTTCATATGTGAGAATTTCTCTGGGTCAAAGGCATGTGCATCTACAGAATCAGCACAAATTGTCAAATTCTTCTGAAGCAGTTGTACTAATTAATTATGCAGTTGGTCATATTGTATGTGTTTTTTTCCACAGAGCTTCATCAGCAGTTGTTACCAATGTTTTGAAACTTGAGAAAATCTTGGAGGGTGTTGGGGAGTAGAGGGTATAAAAAATGTCTAATTCTTATTTAAATTTTCATTCCCTGAGTAAGTAAAGTAGAACAAGGCAGAACATATATAATTTTTTGCTGGAGAGGGTCATTCTAATTTCCTCTTTGGTAACTTAGACCCTCAATTTCATTAATTTGAAACTTCTCTTCTTTCCTAAATAATGTATTTAATGCTATACACTTCTAAGTGTTGAAGTCTCAAAAGTTGTTCCTCAAATTATATGAAATTTCTGAAGTTAAAACTTTGTTACAGATTTCTAATTACATTTATTGGTTATCACAGAATTTGGTCTCTGTGATACCAATTCTTCAGTGTCTGTTGAAGCCTAATTGAGTATGTTCTTTATGTGTCAGGATATCATTATGTACATAAAAGTTTTATATTAATTTTAGTTCAAGATTTTATATATGTCCTTTATATCAAGCATCTGAATTTAATTATACAAATGGTGCAGATCCCTATTAACTCTTTTCTGACCAACTATATATAGAAATTTTATTTGGTGCTTGTTCAGATCTCTGTTGGTGTTCCATAATTTTTTGGTTCCTTTTTTATAATTCCGGTTTCTTATTTTTCTCCGTGAGGTCAAGCTTCTGAATTGAATTTAAGTATTATAAAGGCATACTGTCTTATTGTATTGCCTCAGGTTTACTTTATTAATTGAAGTTCATCATGGGCTAATTTTCTATTCATCTAACTCTTGCAAAAGATGAGCTATTTCCTCACGGACTTTGTAATTTTTTAAAAAACGTTTATTGTGAATTCATCTCTAATAGAGCTTCTTTCTTGTAGGATCCTGTACAGATTGAATGTCAGTCACTCAGCCATGTCCAACTCCTTGTGACCCCATGCAGACTGAGTGTTACTCACTTGCTCATGTCTGACTCTGTGTGACCCCATAGATTGTAGCCCACCAGGCTCCTCTGCCCATGGAATTCTCCAGGCAAGAATGCTAAAGTGGTTTGCCACTTCATTCTCCAGGGAATCTTCCCTACCGGAGGTTTGAACCCGGCTCTCCCTCATTGCAGGCAGACCCTTTACCGTCTGAGCCACCAAGGAAGCTCTGTGCAGGTCGAGCTATGAGAATATTCAGAATTTTGGCTGCTGTTTATATGCTTGCTTCTGCCAAGAGCAGTAGGATTGACCCTTGCCCTAGGATCAAATGTTTAAAAATTTCTTAACTTCAAGGTTTCAATGCTTCATGGAGCGTATACATTTAGATACTAATGCAATGCAAGGCACAAGTCTAAATTTTTTAAATTCAAGACACTACTGTTTTTTCACACTCTGGTTTTCCTCATCATCTCTGTAAGCTGTTGGGTGAATTACGTCTACCCTTCACCTTGTGGGTATCACATTCGAATATCCCAGTTGTATACAAGGACTTCAGTGTGCTTTCCTGTGCACTGTGAAAGAACCATCTTGCAGCCATAAGACCTGAGATCAGACACTGTTAATTCTGACAAGCTGTGACCCCTGTCTCCCCAATACCATCCCCACCACAGTGTCAGCCAACAGACTGGCTAGTCCTCATTTTTGCATATGTACATTTCACTTCCTCTTTTGAAAGAATATGTATATTTCCAGGTGTTTCTATCAGAAAGGCTTGCATATAAGGTAAGTTCATAATCTTGCCAGAACCACAGTCTTCATTTCTGCCCAAGATAATATAACTTAAATTCCAATGTGATATTTTTGTATATTACCTTTGAAATATACAAATGGCTGTAATCTAACACATAAAAGGCCAATTGAATAAGGGTTAATTACTTAAGACTTTATTCCCACTTGGAATGCCTTTATGGGGGGAAATCGTTTAAACTTAAGACCTCAAATCTGAAATTCTTCAGGCAGAATTGTTCAGTTACCAGGAAAACAAATTATGTCGCTGTCTTAAGAAGACATCATCAAATGTGTTTAAGATACAATTATTTCTTTCCAGCGAGTATATTAATCATAGCAATTCTTTTGGAATAAGTGACAGTTTAATGTTCTCCATATTATTTTCCTAAAAGACTAAAGATATAGAAAAAATAAAACAGAAAAAGACCTCTTTGAGATTGTTGCATTTAAACCCTTCAAAGTTCTCAGTATTTACTGTAAAAGAAATATTCAGACCGTAAAGAATCTGCCCGCAATGCAGGAGACCTGGGTTTGATCCCTGGGTCAGAGAGATCCTCTGGAGAAGGGCATGGCAACCCACTCCAGTGTTCTTGCCTGGAGAATTCCATGGACAGAGGAGTCTGGTGGGCCACAGTTCATGGGGTTGCAAAAAGTTAGACGTGACTGAGCGACTGACACAAGTATTTGTTGAGACCTTAAGAAGAATAGTATTATGAGCTGTGAGCAAAACAAGGAATCTTAGAGCCTGCCTTTAAGAAGTGGACTTTGTTGTTGGAAATTCAAGAGGTGGACATAAAGATACGCAGAATTTTTCTTTTCTTTTTTGTTTCTTATTGGTTTGGCATAAGTTTGTACTGGCAAAAACTTCCTTGGTAGTTCAGAAAGAAGTTGAAGTGCTTCTAACTGACTCTCCCTGAAGATGGCATTTGAGCTGGGCTGCACAAAATGAGTCCTGCTTTGGAGAGGCTGCGTTAGAGGACGTTTAGGTGGCGAGGCGGAGCTGGGCACAGTGTGAAGAAAGGCGCAGAGGCAGGAAATCTCACGGTGTGTTTCAGAAATGGCGAGTGGATGAGATGACTCTGTTCAGTCTAGAAAACTATTCCCCAGACGAGGGTCACAAAATAAAAAGCCTCGAGGAGAAGGGGGCCTACATTCATGGAGCAAATGGAGAAGCCGAGCACCATCTGAGGGGCCTGCCACAACCTACCCGTAGACAAGTATAGATGAGGGGTGACCCACGTCTCATCTTCTAGAGAATTACAGAACTGGGACTTTGGGGGTAAATCTCTCATATTTAAGCATTTCAGAACTTTAAAATTTTTTTTGTTGTTGTTGTCATGCCAGACACACAGTAAGTAAAAACAAGGATACAACCAAAATAATGGATTGGAGTCTTTACTAATGACGTGCAGATACAATCCCCAAGACAACAGAGGCCAGGGAAGGTGTGACCTGATTAATACAGATTTTTCAGGAATTTTTCATTCCAATCCCAAAGAGAGGCAATGCCAAAGAATGTCCAAACTACAGCACAATTGCACTCATCTCACATGCCAGTAAAGTAATGATCAAAATTCTCCAAGCCAGGCTTAAGCAGTACGGGAACCGTGAACTTCCAGATGTTCAAGCTGGTTTTAGAAAAGGCAGAGGAACCAGAGATCAAATTGCCAACATCCGCTGGATCATGGAAAAAGCAAGAGAGTTCCAGAAAAACATCTATTTTTACTTTATTGACTGTGCCAAAGCCTTTGACTGTGTGGATCACAATAAACTGTGGAAAATTCTGAAAGAGATGGGAATACCAGACCACCTGACCTGCCTCTTGAGAAACCTGTATGCAGGTCAGGAAGCAACAGTTAGAACTGGACATGGAACAACAGAATGGTTCCAAATAGGAAAAGGAGTGCGTCAAGGCTGTATATTGTCACCATGCTTATTTAACTTCTATGCAGAGTACATCATGAGAAATGCTGGACTGGAAGAAACAGAAGCTGGAATGAAGATTGCCAGGAGAAATATCAATAACCTCAGATATGTAGATGACACCACCCTTATGGCAGAAAGTGAAGAAGAACTAAAGAGCCTCTTGATGAAAGTGAAAGAGGAGAGTGAAAAAGTTGGCTTCAAGCTCAACATTCAGAAAACGAAGATCATGGCATCTGGTCCCATCACTTCATGGGAAATAGATGGGGAAACAGTGGAAACAGTGTCAGACTTTATTTTTCTGGGCCCAAAAATCACTGCAGATGGTGATTGCAGCCATGAAATTAAAAGACACTCCTTGGAAGGAAAGCTATGACCAACCTAGACAGCATATTCAAAAGCAGAGACGTTACTTTGCCAACAAACGTCCGTCTAGTCAAGGCTATGGTTTTTCCACTAGTCATGTATGGATGTGTAATTGTACTGTGAAGAAAGCTGAGTGCTGAAGAATTGATGCTTTTGAACTGTGGTGTTGGAGAAGACTCTTGAGAGTCCCTTGGACTGCAAGGAGATCCAACCAGTCTATCCTAAAGGAAATCAACCCTGAATATTCATTGGAAGGACTGTTGCTAAAGCTGAAACTCCAATACTTTGGCCATTTGATGTAAAGAGCTGACTCACTGGAAAAGACTGATGCTGGGAGGGATTGAGGGCAGGAGGAGAAGGGGACGACAGAGGATGAGATGGCTGGATGGCATCACCGACTCAATGGACATGGGTTTGGTGGACTCCGGGAGTTGGTGATGGACAGGGAGGCCTGGCGTGCTGCAGCTCATGGGGTTGCAAAGAGTCAGACACGACTGAGCGACTGAACTGAACTGATTACAAACTCAGGACAGAGAAACACAGAAAATACTTTTATTCATGCTATTTGCCAAATTTGGTCCAGCTGCATATTCTCATGAAAAGGAATACACACCCTATTTTAAAATATTTTTTAATTTAAGAAAACTTTATTGAAATATAGTTGATTTACAATGTAGTGTTAGTTTCAGGCATACAGCAAAGTGATGCAGTAATACACACACATATACATTAAAATATTTATATTCTTTTTAGATTCTTTTCATTATAGCTTATTATAAGATATTGAATATATATAGTAGGTCATTGTTGTTTTCCTGTTTTAGATATAGTAGTGTAGATATGTTAAAACTGATCTCACAAAAGTTGAACTAATGAAAAGCTTTCCTGTTTATTACCTTAATTATGTGGATTTTCTTCTTCAGTGATTCTGTGTTTTATTGCACACACAGTTGAGGAATAAAGTTTTTTAATTTTTAGTTTATTTTGCTGTATAATTGATTAAGGGCTTCCCAAGTGGTGCAGTGGTAAAGAACCCACCACCAATGCAGGGGACGAGGGTTGGATCCCTGGGTCAGGGCGATCCTCTGAAGAAGGAAATGGTAAGCCACTCCAGTACTCTTGCCTGGGAAACCCCAGACCCACACAGCACATCGTTGATTAACCATGTTGTTTTAGTCTCAGATGTATGGCAGAATGATTCAGTTATGCAGATACAGGTATGCATTCTTTTTCAAATTCTTTTCCCTTTTAGGTTCTTACAGAATACTGAGCAGAGCTCTCTGTGCTATATAGTAGGTCCTTGTTGGTTATCTGTTTTAAATATAGCAGTTTGAAATGTCCATCCAAAACTCCAAATCTACCCCTCCCCACTTGGTTTGTATTAATATGAATATTTTTATAAAGGCAATTGAATTTATAAAGAATTTCCACTGGGACAATCTCCCCATTTTAGATTTTACGTTTATCTATGAACATAACTCGTGGATACATGATAAGAAACAGAAAACAATTAAACATTTTGTCTAAACTACTTAAACATCTGGCATAAAAATTTAAATTCTTCTTTTCTCCCCTTCCTTGTGTGTGTATGTGCAATCATTTGCTTTGGATTTAGAGTTTCCCCAACTAGCTACAAACAGAAGAAATAATTAAGATGTTCCATAGTCTATAATCCTATGGAGACTACTGCCAAAATTTCCTTGCTAACATGTCCTTTCCCTAGTGGCTCAGTGGTAAAGAAGCCTCCTGCCAATGCAGGAGACCCGGTTTGATTCGTGGGCCCAGAAGTTCCCCTGGAGAAGGAGATGGCAGTCCCTCCAGTGTTCTTACTTGGGACATCCCATGGACAGAGAGCCTGGCGGGCTACAGTCCTTGGGGTTGCCAAAGAGTCACCAAAGACACGACTTACCAACTAAACAACACTGTGTTCTTTACTTAGGCGTAAAGTCTTGATTTTTATTTTTTTATTTTTGTTTCTTCCATTCTGATTTGTCAGGAAAGACAGAGACAAAACCCAAGTATAGTTTCTCAGAAACTAAAACCCAAAAGCCCCACTGTAGATAGAAGTGATTTAGGAAGACCTTTTTAAAAATGATGGATTTGCATCCTGGTGTATTTTTCCACACCTCCAGTCTCTACAACAAAATTATTAAACAGACTGACAGACATTGGATATTGGCAGATTCAGTCAATTGAAATATTGAAAGACGGAAATAAAAGCTAATGTCCACGTAAGAGTATGTAGCTTTCGAAATCTGTATCCGTTGTTTCTTCTGAAGATGTTGGAAATTGACCTTTGGCTTCACAGGCCCCTGTGGACTTCTGTTGACATCACACGGTCAGATGCTGAGTGAAGGTGAGTTCTAGATTCATTTCAAAGCCTGGCTCTCCCATTTATCTCCTGTGTCAGTTTTGCTTGGGTTACTTGCCTGTCTAGGGCGCAGTCTCCTGTTCTATAACATAGAGAGAAGGTTAGCTACTCTCAAATGGTAAAGAGTCTGCCTGCCATGCAGGAGACCAGGGTTCGATTCCTGGGTTGGGAAGTTCCTCTGGAGAAGGGAATTGCAATCCACTCCAGTATTCTTGCCTGGAGAATTCTATGGACAGAGAAGCCTGGTGGGCTACAGTCCATGGGGTCACAAAGAGCTGGACATGACTGAGCAACTAACACACACAAGTGCTTAATGCTTAGTCACTCAGTCATGTCCACCTCTTTGCCACCTTTTGGACTATAACCCACCCGGCTTCTCTGTCCATGGGATTTTTCAAGCAAGAACACTGGAGTGGGTTTTCATTTCTTCCTCCAGGAGATCTTCCTGACTCAGGGACGGAACCCACCTCTCCTGTGTGTCTTGCATTGCAGGTGGATTCTTTACTCGCTGAGCCATCAAAGAAGCTTTACTACATCTTCAGTACATGTTAATTTTACTGCTGCCGCTGACCAGTTGCTGTTGGTGTGGCTGTCATCATTGCTATTACCAATATGTGGTACTTTATTAAAGTCGTAACCACAGTAGCTGATTCTGTTCCCAAGAAATTATATTTACAGTAAATTTACTGTAATTTTATTTACAGTATCAAAGTCAGTGTCCAGATTGTCTGCAGTCTTTACTGAAAATCTGCTGCTGTTGGTCAGCAGTGATGGGCTTATTTTTAGCAATCTTTCTAGCCTGAAATGGAATTTAGTCAAGGTTGAGTTTTTTTAATGTGACCCGCAGAAGAAGGGTAGTATTTCTAATTTTATCATCTGCCCATAAAACCATGTGTTAGTGCTAGCTAATTCCATTAATTTTTTAAATATCCTGGTTTGGGTTTACAGGTTGCAAAGCTATTCTGTAGCTAAATGGTATATTTGGGGATATGTAGGGACTCTCTCTCTCTGACCCCCTTGGGAATTACCAAAAAAACCAATTCCAAAAAGTCAGTTAGCACCACAGTTGTATTAAGAGCCTGTCATAAGTGAATATACATGATTCTGGTCTTCAAATACAGTGTTTTATAAGTTTCATGCAAAAACATTTATTCATAGCAATGCAAACGTATCTACAGAAATCCAAAAAATAATACCATGGTGTAATAGGACTCCGAAGAGCTGTATATTCTTTAATGAATAATCCAGTGTGTTTTGTTGACAGCTGAGGGTATGTGACTCTCTGTGACTTCTCTGTCGAGCACATGCTTGGTGAACACTGTAAGCAAGTCAACTCTGGTGGACATTCTTTACTGATATTGTGGGCATATGGTTGTGATGAGAGATTGGTAAGGAAAAGGGGGAGAGAGTGAGAGAACAGCAGTTTGTTACCACTGCCAAGTTTAAAGGTAGATTGGACGTCATTTAAACTAGCAAATCAAACACTTCTCACCCTTTAGAAGGGAAGGGGTCCATCTTTGTGTGGCAGGCTTAACAGAACTAATTTAATAAAATTCTCTATTTTCTATGAGTTAACAGGCACATTCAAAGATATCAATCAGACAATTTAAAATTTGTTACTCAACCAAACATGGAATTGATTTTGATTAATGCAAGATGCTTTGACCCTACCATTTTGAACTTCCTATATTAATCCTGTGACTGTTCCATGCTGGCTTTCTTGACCCCTAAGGATGTTTCTGCTGTCTAATGAATACAGACATCCTCATTAGAATGATAGCAACATTTCTGATTTCACATCTAGAGGACTACACAAACTTGCTAAAACTTCTTCATACAAATTTAATTTTTTAATCAAACACCTTTGCAGCAGGGTTAAATAATTTTCTTCCATTGCCTTTTTCTATTGTATTGGAATTGTTTTTATTACATTCTTTTTTTTACATCCAAGATTTCATTTATCAATGAAGTTTTTAAAATAACATATCAGCTATGATGAACTTTCTTTTGTGACAACATCCAATTAAAATAAATAAATTTATATTTAAAAATAATAAAAATAATATATTCTAAGAAAAAAAGTTCAATCTTCTCAATTTAAGTTAAATTGAGAACTACTTTTTAAAGAATATTTTCTTCTTCAATCATTTTTTGACAAATAACAAATTTTACTCTATATAATTTTAGTTCCTGCAAATTTTATTTTTATCTATTCTTTCTACTATGCCTAGTTTTCCCCCAGTCTGTGTTTGCTGTCTTCACCATTCCTAAGGAATTTTTTTTTTCAATCAGGTTATTTTGTTTTGTTTTGGAAACTAACAAATTTTAACTTGCTCTGTTGTAAACATTGTCACCTGTATCTCACTTCTACTAACCATGCTTATTAATTGGATAAAATAATTAAAATTTGCCTCTGTTTCTTTGAACATGGAGCAAAGAGCTTGAGATAAACCAAATGATGGTATCTAGATGGAGATGAGGGTCAGAGGTCATTGCAAACAAAACATTAGGTCAAAATGTCCTTCAAACTTGTAGGCACGTCAGTGGAATCAATCAGAAAACAAATGGTTATGCTAAGTGATAATGAAGTCTTTGAGATATTCAATGTATCTCATTCTCTGTCTACATTTATCGATCGTTTTATTTGGGCACCCCGATTTCCCCATGGGCATATATCCATGATATATGGTGAAAATTGTCAACTCATCTTCCAGTTTAGAAAGTTAATTTATTTTTGAGTACTACATTTGTGAAAAAAAAGTGATTGACTGCAGAAGAATTAAAAAAGAACCTACATTTTAATCATGTAATCATATTCCAGGCATCCTAGCCAGATGCTTTGCAAAGTTATCTTCTTTGATTCACACAACAAGCAGGAAGGCAGTTTTATTTCCATTTTTAACTGAAGGAGCTGGAACGTAGAGGGCTAGATTGTTATTGTTGTTGTTCAGTTGGCTAAGTCGCGCCCAACTCTGCAGCCTCACGGACTGCAGCACGCCAGGCTCCTCTGTCCTCCACCAACTCCCGGAGCTTGCTCAAACTCATGTCCATTGAGTCAGTGAAGGATGCCATCCAACCATCTCATCCTCTGTCGTCCCCTTCTCATGCTGCCTTCAGTCTTTCCCAGCATCAGGGTCTTTTCCAGTGAGTCGGCTCTGCACATCAGGTGGCCAAAGTACTGGAGCTTCAGCTTCAGCATCAGTCCTTCCAGTGAGTATTCAGGGCTGATCTCCTTCAGAATGGACTGGTTGGATCTCCTTGCAGTCCAAGGGACACTCAAGAGTCTTCTCCAACACCACAGTTCAAAGCATTAATTCTTTAGCACTCAGCTTTCTTCACAGTCCAACTCTCACATCCATACATGACCACAGGGAAAACCATAGCCTTGACTAGATGGACCTTTGTTGGCAAAGTAATGTCTCTGCTTTTGAATATACTATCTAGGTTGGTCATAACTTTCCTTCCAAGGAGTGTCTTTTAATTTCATGGCTGCAATCACCATCTGCAGTGATTTTGGAGCCCCCAAAATAAAGTCTGACACTGTTCCCACTGTTTCCCCATCTATTTCCCATGAAGTGATGGGACCAGATGCCATGACCTTCATTTTCTGAATGTTGAGCTTGAAGCTAACTTTTTCACTCTCCTCTTTCACTTTCATCAAGAGGCTTTTTAGTTCCTCTTCACTTTCTGCCATAAGGGTGGTGTCATCTGCATATCTGAGGTTATTGATGTTTCTCCCAGCAATCTTCATTCCAGCTTGTTCTTCATCCAGCCCAGTGTTTCTCATGATGTACTCTGCATACAAGTTAAATAAGCAGGGATTTGGGACCAGTCTGTTGTTCCATGTCCAGTTCTAACTGTTGCTTCCTGACCTGCATATAGGTTTCTCAAGAGGCAGGTCAGGTGGTCTGGTATTCCCATCTCTTTCATAATTTTCCACAGTTTACTGTGATCCACACAGTCAAAGGCTTTGGCACAGGGCTAGGTTACCTGAAGTCAAATAATCAAGTAGTGATGGGCTGCAGCCCCAACCATTCTGAAAACCCAAAGCTTGTTTTAAATACACGGCAAGAATATCGACTCTGCAGTCTCTGGGATTTAGAAGGCTATGCTTTGTCCTGTAAAAAATATGTACCGAGCTCATATTAGGTGCCACACCTTGAATCACAAGTCAGGCTTAGGAATCGGGTGTGTAAGAGCCCCTAATCTCTGCTCTCACCAAGAGGCCAGTCTAGTAGGAGCTACGGCAGATAACCAGTGTGACAAGAGTGCAGCAAGCCCCCAGCGGATGGTAAAGGAGCAGACGCCCAAGGGGTTGATCCCTTCCGGCAATGGAAATGAAAACCTGATTCCTTAGATTACTGAAAAGTGAGAGGGGGTAAAAATACTCCTGAGGGACAGCACTGCAGGCGAGACGACTTGTAGGGTCCTGAAAGATCTTAGGATAATAAGGCATCGTTGTGAGGACGATTCCTGACGATTACGAATATTCATCTAGACCCCAGCATGGGAGATGACTGTGGTCAACCGGGAATCGTCAGGATGAGCCTCTCTAAAGAGGAACATGTCTCGTGCTTCTGCACCAATTGGACCTTGTAGCCAGAATAAATGACCCTCAGATGAATCTCAAGAGGTTTCTTCAGCAATTTCCTAAAGCCTTAGTACTTTTTGCTTTATTGTTTCTTTAAAAATTATTTCTAGAGTTAAAAATGGGCATTATCTTTGTGCAGGCTTCCCAGGCAGCACTAGTGGTAAAAAAATAAAAAACCATCTGCCAGTGCATGAAACATAAGAGACTCGCGTTCCATCCCTGGGTTGTTGGGCAGTTCCCCCAAGGAGGGCATGGCAACCCACTCCAGTATCTTTGCCTGGAGAATCCCATGAACAGAGGAGCCTGGTGGGCTACAGCCCATGGGATCGCAAAGAGTCAGATACAACTGGAGCGCTTTAACGTGATCACGCACACACATTATCTTTTGGCATTATGATATTCTCAAAACAAAGCTGAGCAAACTCCCCCTGAATCTATGAAGAACTAAGTTAAATCTCCGCCCCCCTCCCCCCGTATTATTTGTGATTTCTCTGTTACACACACACACACACATCGAGGGAGAATGATTTGACAAGTATTCCTGTTAATTTATTCAAAGTCTTAACATTCTTGCTAGGAATTACACATTTTATCAAATATGAGTCTGGAATATAGCAGCTTAAGATATATTTAAATCCAGGTTTCTTGTTGTTGATTTTTGATTCTTTGAAAGAAAAGGAAAATATTTAAGTTTGAAAATGTGTAGGTAAGACATGCCTTACATGACTTTCCATCCCACGTTTGCACGCATACACGGTAAGTCACATCAGTTTTGTCCGACTCTTTGCAACCCTATGGACTGCAGCCCTCCAGGCTCCTCTGCCCATCAGATTCTCCTGGCAAGAATACTGGAGCGGATTGCCGTGCCCTCTTCCAGGGGATCTTCCCGACCCAGGGATCGAACACGCATCTCATATGTCTTCCACATTGACAGGCAGGCTCTTTACCACAGCAGCCCCTGGGAAGCCGTGACTTTACACCCCACGCCCTTATTTCATCCAGATTGCGTGATTTCCTTTTCCCCATGCTGCACACACTCCATCGTCCTGCCCTAGTGCCTTTACCGACGGCATTCAGGTTTCTTTCAGCTATGTGACTCGAAACCCTACTCATTCCTCCGGTGCAGCTTGAACACTCCTCCCTTCCTTCACACCCTGATTGCTCTGGCAGCTTGAACACTCCTCCCTTCCTTCACACCCTGATTGCTCTAGCAAGGAGCACTTAGTTTGTCAACCTCATCCTTGGATTATTTCCCCAACAGACTGCCAGGTAGTGAAGACCTAGCTTCCCTATCTTTACATATCACACAGCATCTCAAGAATTACACACGATCACTAACTGTCTGCTAATTGAGTGCATTTGTTAATTAATTCATTAGAAGCTATTTAGAGACTGTTGCTAGGTAGAAGCCATGAAAGTAATATTTTAGTCTCCTGGTTCAAGCAAAATCTCTCTTCAGGAGGGGTGGAGGTTAAAGCAAAGGAACCTGACCTGAAGACTCACCTGGTGGTTGGTGACTGGATATGAGAGCAGCATTCAGAGGCCAGGAAGTGTTGTCATGCCGCCCCCCACAAACTGACTCTGTGTAAAACTCTGCAGAATATTCAGAAAATGGGAACCAGGCACAGCACATGGTGTCATATGACCTTGAAAACAGTGACCTCAGAGAGTGTGTGGAGCCAGATATGAGCTATTGACAACTATATTTCTGATCACTTCTTGCATATTATGGAAAAAGAGTAGACAGAAGGCTGAAGGGCAGGGAACCAGGGGAGGCAGGTTGTCTCAACACCAGACTTAGAGCCAGGCTGCAGGTTGGTCTCAACACCAGACTTTGAGCCAGGCTGCAGGTTGGTCTCAACACCAGACTTAGAGCCAGCCTGCAGGTTGG
>NW_024070186.1:742573-789652 GCF_014754425.2 Oryx dammah | reverse complement strand
CTGCAGGTTGGTCTCAACACCAGACTTAGAGCCAGCCTGCAGGTTGGTCTCAACACCAGACTTAGAGCCAGCCTGCAGGTTGGTCTCAACACCAGACTTAGAGCCAGGCTGTGGCTTCAGGGTAAATCATGTGTTCCTTGGATCCCCAGCTCTTGCTGGAACTTGGAGCCAATCCTGCGGTGCACCAAGGCCTGGGCTCACTGGGGTGCTGAGTACCCAGTTCCTCCTAAAATGTCCCGCAGCCCTTCCCTCTGCCCCCCAGGTTAAGCTGATGCTGCTTCCAGCCACCTTCCCCACGATATTCTTGGACTTCACTGTGCCCATCAAGGCTGTGCTTCTTGTCACCTCTGCTGTAGACCCAAAGTTGGAAAGCTTTCTCCCTGCATGACACCTACAAAACCTGCCCCATGGAATTTGAAATGTGTTTCCCAGAAATTAGACAAGGGTTTTCAGAGGGTACCATCCAATGAGTTTGTTCTTCCAAATTGTTAGGGCAAGACAGGCAAGTGGACAAATAAACTGCATCCAGTATTTTGGTTGCAATGTGAGTTATGTGCTGGGCCAGAGACCAAACCATCTTTTGCCCTTGTTTCCATTGTTTCCAAGTTCTTGAAAAGTCACCATGGTAGTCAGATGAAGGACTTGTAAGCAGAGAGTTGATGTAAGTAAAAGTGTTGTAGGTGAAAGTAAGTGTCAAGCTCCAGTGAGTAGAATGGTTAAAATATGATTCAAGATGCTTGGTTTATCCAATATTTTCAATCAAGTCCAAGAAATTACATAAGAAAGTGGGTTCTCATAAGAAAACAAAAGCTGTGTGGTCTTTCATTTCTCCACAGTGTGGGTCTGACCTATATAAAGTCTCTTGCAAAGTCCACAAGAAGGTAACCAGAGTTCTATTCCTGGAAAAGGAAGCATTGGGAAGTGGTTCAGAGTTCAGTCTGTGGTTCCAAAAAGCTCTTTTATTACCCAAGCCTTTGTATACACAGACCATTAACTCATCAATTCCTGCCAACAACATTTGGAATAATAGCTAGGGCTTCTGGGGGTAGAAAGTTGTGAAGAACATTACAAAAGTTTCCACACTCCAAGTAAAAATAATGCCAGTTCTCTAAGACTGTGTGTCCTAGACGAAGGTGACCTTAAGCCGAAGACAATATGGAAAATTTCCATTTGCAGGTGGAGGGGAAGAGCAATACAGAAAAAATCTACTGTATGGGGCAGCCATTTCTATGAAAGAGATAAAGTCAGTCAGGAGTGCATGAATACCAAAACCTTGACTGATAACAAGGTTCAGGAGGGAGGGAGTGTGGCAGGTTAAAATGGGTAAAGACTTTCAGCTCAGGCAGACTCCAAACCAATCCTTCTTCTTAACAGATGTCTGCTTTTGGTTATGTTTTGCTTTAACCTTTTTTAGTACCAATATTTTAATATTAACTTTCATATAATGATATTTAGCTATTAGAGTTGTAAGAAGTTAAATTACTCAATGTAGGATTAAATTGAAGAACATATAAAGGACTTCCCTGGTGGTCCAGCGGTTAAGACTTTGCCTTCCAGTGCAAGGGGTGCAGGTGTAATCCTGGCTGAGGAGCTGAGATCCCGCATGCCTCCAGGCCAATAAAAGCAAACCATAAAACAGAAGCAATATTGTAACAAATACAATAAAGACAAATCCAGGTCTCTAGCATTGCAGGCAGATTCTTTACCATCTGAGCCACCAGGGAAGCCCTTAAAATAACTGTCCACATAAAAGAAA
This sequence comes from Oryx dammah, assembly GCF_014754425.2. Taxonomy (NCBI): domain Eukaryota; kingdom Metazoa; phylum Chordata; class Mammalia; order Artiodactyla; family Bovidae; genus Oryx; species Oryx dammah. The sequence goes on along the minus strand of NW_024070186.1, from coordinate 787,896 downwards.
ATCTTAAAGAAGAATATATAAATACTTATGTATTCTTAATATTAATGTATTCTTAATAGTGATATATTCTTTAATATATATTCAGCACATTGAATATATTCAGGACATTGGGTGATCAATATATAGTCTCCAACCACAAGGGCACAAATAAAAATGGTATAACTCACTATTGTTTTTACCATAATCAGTCAGGTAACAACAAACCAAATGGAAACCGGGAAATATTCTGGAATACGAGTCCTACCCATTTCATGCCTTCAGTGTGATAGCTCGTCATGGAAAGTAGCATTTGTAGTTATGAATGATGCAAGATCCTTGATTTCCAAGAATGAAGTGATCATGTCCTTCATTTCTACTATTGGGTTGATTATTTTCTACTTATGGAAACAGAATTCTGGACGTATATTTTGTACATGTTTTGAATAATGAAGGATTTCAAAAGTCCATTATTTTCCACAAGACAAAAAACCTTCGTTCCTTTAAACAATAGCAGCAATAATCATCGGAGAAGGCAATGGCACCCCACTCCAGTGCTCTGGCCTGGAAAACCCCATGGATGGAGGAGCCTGGTGGGCTGCAGTCCGTGGGGTCCTACGAGTCGGACACGACTGAGCGACTTCACTTTCCCTTTTCCTTTCATGCATTGGAGAAGGCAATGGCAGCCCACTCCAGTGTTCTTGCCTGGAGAATCCCAGGGACGGCGGAGCCTGGTGGGCTGGCGTCTACGGGGTCGCACAGAGTCGGACACGACTGACGCGACTTAGCAGCAGCAGCAATAATCATAACAGCTTTTTGCTTTAATTTTTAAAACTTTATTTATTGTGCATTTATCTTTTGCTCTGCGGAGTAGTCTTAGTCGCGGCTTTCTCTAGCCGCGGCGGGTGGGCTCCCCTCCAGCTGCACGCGCGGTCCCGCGTGACGCCTTCTCCCGTGGAGCGCGGCTGCAGGGCGTGCAGGCTCGGTACTTGTGGCTCGGGGGCTCGGCTGCTCTGCGGCACGGGGGCTCTTCCCACACCCGGGATCGAATCCACGTCCCCTGCACTGGTGGGCAGATTCCCAACCGCCGCACCACCAGGGAAGTCCGTAATAGCTTTTGATCCACGCTCGCTCTGTGTTCCGCTGCTGTCTGCTGGCACTTGAGGTGGATGGTGTTGGTCACCCTCACGGCAGCCTGTGAGGTGAGTTACTGCCGCGTTCTCCGCTTTAGAAAGGAAGAAGCTAGGACGTTATCCGGTGATTAAGTGTCAGAGCTAAGGTACACAGGCCAGGCGGCACAATCCCAAGACAAGCTTCCCCGCGTGCCTCCAGATGCCGCCTCGCGGGCCTGGCGGGTTTCGAGCTTTCCTGCTCCGCCTAGCCTGACACTCTTCTCCGTGGTCGGGTTTCTCTTCTGCGTCCTTCCTCTGCTCCTGATTCCGGCACGTGTTGCCTCTGCGCACTCTATCTACTTCTCATTTTTAAAATGTGCATGACCCGCTTGCGATCTCTGACACGACCCCGTGGCCGCGCGTTCGTTTCACTCACTCGGTCGCCCGCTGGCTAAAACCTTGTCTTGTAATTGCCACGCAAACTCCCGCGGCTTACTGTGCTTCACGCCGCATCAAGCCGCCAAGCAGTTAGCTACGTGTGTTTAAATGCATTATTAGACACGTGACTCAGAGTCAGCCTTTCAAAAGAGAACAAAGGCTGACACCTCACAGCTGACGTGCTATTTTGAGCCCAGGGCACTTCCTAGAACTGGTAGAACATGCCTCTAATAAACCGTTTCAATACCAAGTAAAGATAAATAAAATCCAGAAGACTCTTTAATGGGGCATTTGAATGCAACATTCCAGCATATTATGTGGTCTAATTTATTTTAGCATTACTTTTATACTTGAGATGTTAGAAAATGTATCTCCCTCTAATATATTTGGAAGAAATGTAATTAGAATTTTAATCTGAAGTATCACAAGCCAGAGAAATTTGAGATTACTCTCCAGTAGATGCCAAAGTCCTGTCTTCTAACTTACATGACTGTCAGGCAGCTGCCAAAAACAGCTGAGACATGGGCTGTGGACATGATATGCAGGGATTCATTTTTCTGTCCTAGGTTTGCTGCAACTCTGAACCTTTGAGACTAAAGACAGGACAAGAAAGAGATTCAGTTCAGTTCAGTCACTCAGTCGTGTCCAACTCTTTGCAACCCCATGAACCGCAGCACTCCAGGCCTCCCTGTCCATCACCAACTCCCGGAGCTGGTGATGCCATCCAACCATCTCATCCTCTGTTGTCCCCTTCTTCTCCTGCCCTCAATCTTTCCCAGCATCAGGGTCTTTTCAAATAAGTCAGCTCTTCACATCAGGTGGCCAAAGCATTGGGGTTTCAGCTTCAGCATCAGTCCTGCCAATGAACACCCAGGACTGATTTCCTTTAGGATAGACTGGTTGGATCTCCTTGCAGTCCAAGAGACTTTCAAGAGTCTTCTCCAACACCACAGTTCAAAAGCATCAATTGTTCGGTGCTCAGCCTTCTTCACAGTCCAACTCTCACGTCCATACATGACCACAGGAAAAACCATAGCCTTGACTAGACGGACCTTAGTCGGCAATGTCTCTGCTTTTGAATATGTTGTCTAGGTTGGTCATAACTGTCCTTCCAAGGAGTAAGCACCTTTTAATTTCATGGCTGCAATAAACATCTGCAGTGATTTTGGAGCCCAGAAAAATAAAGTCAGCCACTATTTCCACTGTTTCCCCATCCATTTGAAAGAGATTGGGGGCAGATAAGAAAATTAATCCGTGATGGCTCAGATGATAAAGAATCTGCCTGCAATGCAGGAGACCCAGGTTTGATCCCTGGATCCAGAAGATCCCCTGGAAAAGTGAGTGGCTACCCCATCCAATATTCTTGCCTGAAGAATCCCATGGACAGAGGAGCTGGAGGTCTAAGTCCATGGGGTCAAAAAGAGTCGGACCTGACTGAGCAACTAAAGATAAGAGTAAGCTAGCATACTAAAGGATAATCTGGCTGGCTTCCGTTACTTTTAACCTGCATTATCTTTCGGAAACAGGCTTTTGTCCTGATGCAGCAGGCGAGCAGTGCTTCGGGTTACAGGTTTCCTGCTGAGTGACATGTTGCGCTCGGTAACCCTGAGCTCAGGCGTGGACATATGTCCCACAGACTCAATAATCCATGAGAAACACCAAGGAAATTACTCAGAGAAATGGGTCATAGTTCTGAAAGCCCTGTGAGTTGTGTGAGAATTTTATGTTGGAAAGCTAAGTGCAAATAGTTCATTGTTCATGTTCTGCTAATTTAGCCATGAGCCCAATCCACATTAGAATTTCCTCTATTTTTAGCTCGAATTTGAGAGGTATTTAGAAGTGCCCCAGTTGGCTGGAAACAGATGGCCTATTTTGCTGCTTCTTAGGGTTGATCACAAAACTGCATAGTAGCTGCTCAGCTGTGGTTTCGGATTGTCTCACATGTTTCATTCTTGCTAAGGTGTTTTTGTTTGATCAGTTTTGGTTTTTTTGATGCACCTGATGACAGCCTATTTTGGAAGTTTGCAATACTGTCTAATATTTTCATTAATCATTGCTTAAACGAAATGCTGTATCTTAGTCATCAATATTCAGGAAGTTTCTATCATACAAATTTCAACTGTAGATAGACTTCAGAGAATTGGCCAACTCTGGTCTGGTTTTAGCACAAACGGTAGATTTTCTTTCTTGACATTACTAATAGCATATAACATTGCCTGCTCTGAAAAATTGTTCAGCAGTGGAAATAGAGCTGAAATGATAAATGGATCAAAACATGAAAATCTTCCATCCTTATCCCATCAGTGTTTGCTGATGGATCATCATTCAAATAATTAAAAACAAATAAAGAGAAATTCACAAAATCATGGGTTATTACACAAGCACTTTGCTTTAAAAAACTCATCCATTTTTGAAGAAGCATTATGGATCTTATTTCATAAAATCTTAGACCTGAAAAAGAACTTAGCGATTACTCAGTCCAGTCACTTGGTGTGTGTGCTCACGGGCTCAGTCGTGTCCAACTCCTTGTGACCCCATGGACTGCAGCCCACCAAGCTCCTCTATCCATCGGATTTTCCAGGCAAGAGTACTGGAGTGGTTGCCACTTCCTCCTGACCCAGGGATCAAACCTGCATCTCTTACACTGCAGATGGATTCTTTACTGCTGAGCCACATGGGAAGCCCAATCACTTAGTACCCAAGTTGAAAAACAGAAGACCAGACAAGCTAACTGGTGCATAAAGGATCATGAGAGTGAAAGTGAAGTCACTCAGTCGTGTCCAACTCTACAACCCCATGGACTGCAGCCCACCAGCTCCTCTGTCCATGGGATTTTCCGGGCAAGAGTACTGGAGTGGGTTGCCATTTCCTTCTCCAGGAGATCTTCCCGACCCAGGGATCGAACCCAGGTCTCCTGCATTGCAGGCAGATGCTTTACCATCTGAGCCACCGGGGAAGTCGTACATGTACTTAATTAGAGGCAAGAACAAGGTTAGTGCTCCTATTTCCTGACACACAGTTCAGTCTCTACTGTTTTATGATTAATTCTTTGTTTCAGACTTTTGTCCCAAGGTGGGTTGTACAATTTCAGAAATGTAAGTCTCCTTTTGGTTTGTGAGAATCAAAGTGTGAGATTCATGGGACCTCCAAGAAATGAACTTCTTAGTTATTCACTTCAGTTCAGTACAGTCGCTCAGTCATGTCTGACTCTTTGTGACCCCATGAATCGCAGCACGCCAGGCATCCCTGTCCCTCACCATCTCCCGGAGTTCACTCAGACTCACGTCCATCGAGTCCATGATGCCATCCAGCCATCTCATCCTGGGTCGTTCCCTTCTCCTCCTGCCCCCAATCCCTCCCAGCATCAGAGTCTTTTCCAATGAGTCAACTCTTCGCATGAGGTGGCCAAAGTACTGGAGTTTCAGCTTTAGCATCATTCCTTCCAAAGAAATCCCAGAGTTGATCTCCTTCAGAATGGACTGGTTGGATCTCCTTGCAGTCCAAGGGACCTTCAAGAGTCTTCTCCAACACCACAGTTCAAAAGCATCAATTCTTTGGTGCTCAGCCTTCTTCACAATCCAACTCTCACATCCATACATGACCACAGGAAAAACCATAGCCTTGACTAGACGGACCTTAGTCGGCAAAGTGATATCTCTGCTTTTGAATATACTATCTAGGTTGGTCATAACTTTTCTTCAAGGAATAAGTGTCTTTTAATTTCATGGCTGCAGTCACCATCTGCAGTGATTTTGGAGCCCCAAAAAATAAAGTCTGACACTGTTTCCACTGTTTCTCCATCTATTTCCCATGAAGTGATGGGACCAGATGCCATGATCTTCGTTTTCTGAATGTTGAGCTTTAAGACAACTATTTCACTCTCCTCTTTCACTTTCATCAAGAGGCTTTTTAGCTCCTCTTCACTTTCTGCCATAAGGGTGGTGTCATCTGCATATCTGAGGTTATTGATATTTCTCTCGGCAATCTTGATTCCAGCTTGTGTTTCTTCCAGTCCAGCGTTTCTCATGATGTACTCTGCATAGAAGTTAAATAAAAAGGGTGACAATATACAGCCTTGATGTATTCCTTTTCCTATTTGGAACCAGTCTGTTGTTCCATGTCCAGTTCTAACTGTTGCTTCCTGACCTGCATACAGATTTCTCAAGAGGCAGGTTAGGTGGTCTGGTATTCCCATCTCTTTAAGAATTTTCCACAGTTTCTTGTGATCCACACAGTCAAAGGCTTTGGCATAGTCAATAAAGCAGAAATAGATGTTTTTCTGGAACTCTCTTGCTTTTTCCATGATCCAGCGGATGGTGGCAATTTGATGTCTGGTTCCTCTGCCTTTTCTAAAACCAGCTTGAACATCAGGGAGTTCACGGTTCATGTATTGCTCAAGCCTGGCTTGGAGAATTTTGAGCATTACTCTGCTAGCATGTGAGATGAGTGCAATTGTGCAGTAGTCTGAGCATTCTTTGGCATTGCCTTTCTTTGGGATTGGAATGAAAATTGCCCTTTTCCAGTCCTGTGGGCACTGCTGAGTTTTCCAAATTTGCTTGCATATTGAGTGCAGCACTTTCACAGCATCATCTTTTAGGATTTGAAACAGCTCCACTGGAATTCCATCACCTCCACTAGCTTTGTTCATAGTGATGCTTTCTAAGGCCCACTTGAATTCACTTTCCAAGATGTCTGGCTCTAGATTAGTGATCACATCATCATGATTATCTGGGTCATGAAGATCTTTTTTGTACAGTTCTTCCGTGTATTCTTGCCACCTCTTCTTAATATCTTCTGCTTCTGTTAGGTCCAGACCATTTCTGTCCTTTATCGAGCCCATCTTTGCATGAAATGTTCCCTTGGTATCTCTAATTTTCTTGAAGAGATCTCTAGTCTTTCCCATTCTGTTTTTTCCCTTTATTTCTTTGCATTGATCGCTGAAGAAGGCTTTCTTATCTCTTCTTGCTATTCTTTGGAACTCTGCATTCAGATGCTTATATCTTTACTTTTCTCCTTTGCTTTTCACCTCTCTTCTTTTCACAGCTATTTGTAAGGCCTCCCCAGACAGCCATTTTGCTTTTTTGCATTTCTTTTCCATGGGGATGGTCTTGATCCCTGTCTCCTGTACAATGTCACGAACCTCCATCCATAGATCATCAGGCACTCTATCTATCAGATCCAGGCCCTTAAATCTATTTCTCACTTCCACTGTATAATCATAAGGTCATACCTGAATGATCTAGAGGTTTTCCCTATTTTCTTCAATTTGAGTCTGAATTTGGCAATAAGGAGTTCATGATCTGAGCCACAGTCAGCTCCTGGTCTTGTTTTTGCTGACTGTATAGAGCTTCTCCAGCTTTGGCTGCAGAGAATATAATCAGATTTCGGTGTTGACCATCTGGTGATGTCCATGTGTAGAGTCTTCTCTTGTGTTGTTGGAAGAGGGTGTTGCTGTGACCAGTGCATTTTCTTGGCAAAACTCTATTAGTCTTTGCCCTGCTTCTTTCAGTATTCCAAGGCCAAATTTGCCTGTTACTCGAGGTGTTTCTTGACTTCCTACTTGTGCATTCCAGTCCCCTATAAGGAAAAAGACATCTTTTTTGGATGTTAGTTCTAAAAGATCTTGTAGGTCTTCATAAAACCATTCAACTTCAGTTTCTTCAGCGTTACTGGTTGGGGCATAGACTTACAGTAAATCAAAAGAATGTCTCAAGGTTGTAAAGATCTTATTAGACCCACTCCCATAATTTACATTTTAAGATAACAGGATTAGCCAGAAGGTTTTCAGGAGGAGAAACTGTCCTCAAGTAGGATACATTGTTGTTACAGAATCCTTAGCACAGAGTTTAAACTGAGTTGTTTGTTGTGTAATCACCAGTGGACCCCATAGACTGTAGCCCACTAGGCTCCTCTGTCCATGGGATTCTGTAGGCAAGAATACTTGTATGGGCTGCCATTTCCTCCTCCAGGAGCCCTCCAGACCTAGGGATCAAACCCGTGTCTCTTATGTCTCGTGCACTGGCAGGTGGGTTCTTTGGCACTAGTAACGCCTGCAAAGCCTAAAGTAATCCTCAGGTTTCATTAAATATGATGTTATCCCATGTCTACACTGTGAATTACATTTGGATGAACCTGTTTTCTCTGAGTTGATTTATTTTTTATCTACTTTATTTTGAGACACATTTCCCCACTCTAAGCAGAAATGGGCACTGGAAATGCAAACTTATTTCATAATGGTTCCAATAAGACAGCTAAATGATACTTCTAAATAATTACTTCTTGGTATGCAAAGTCAAATAGCAGGAAGGTCATGGATGTTTAAGTTAGAGAGCAATAGATTTGTTTCTCAGTTCTAACAATTCCTAAAAAGAGAGAAAATTGTTCAAATCAGCTGTTGGAACTACATAAATTTAATAACATTTAAAAAAAGAAAAGAGGCAGATGTGTTGTGAGTGTTGGCTGAAGATGATGTTATATGAAAAAGCCTAGTGAAATACTTGGCCTTAAATAAATGTTGGCTGTGGTTTCAAAAGTTGCTGTACTGCACCACATCCCCTAAATCTGCCTGAGTCTCGTCTTTAGGGTCTGATCGATTTGCCTGGGGCATTGTCCCAAGTTGTGGAAGACTGCTCTGCTAGTGGGCACTGCACTGTGAGGAAGGCGTGCTCCCAAGGAGCAGTCTCCATCAACGCCGGCTGCAAGATGGGACTAATCTCCCTGCTCTGAGAAGGCCGTGTGCACCACTTAAAAAGATTACTCGTTTTTATTTTTGGTTAATTTTACTGGGGAGCAGTTGCTTTACAATGTTGTGTTCGTTTCCACTGCACAGCACAGTGAATAGCTCTGCGCACACGCATATCCCCTCTGCTTTGGATTTCCTGCCCAGTTAGGTCGCCACAGAGAACCGACCAGCATGCCCTGTGCTGTGCAGTAGGCTCTCATTTCTGGGGCTTCCCAGGCGGCACTAGTGGTAAAGAACCCCCCGCCAATGCAGGAGACGTGCGACGCGGGTCCGACCCCTGGGTGGGGAGGGTCTCTGGGAGGAGAGCACGGCAACCCACTCCAGCGTTCTTGCCTGGAGAATCCTGACAGGGGAGCCTGATGGGCTACAGTCCATGGGGTCGCAAAGAGCTGGACATAACTGAAGCGACTTGGCAAGCATGTACACCCATTAATATCTAAATTATGGAGAAGGCAATGTCACCCTACTCCCGTGCTTTTGTCTGGGAAATCCTGTGGATGGAGGAGCCTGGTAGGTTGCAGTCCATGGGGTCGCTAAGAGTCAGACACGACTGAGCGATGGCACTTTCACTTTTCACTTCCATGCATTGGAGAAATGTATGCCATTCAAATCTCCCAATTTATAATTAACTGTTTCTGTGCTTCTGGAGAACTTTAACAAAGACAGTTTCCTTCTCCACCATGTACATATAACATGGCAACTTGTAAAATGGCAACTTGCATGTAAAGGCATTCAGCCCAGTCACAACACCAGTGACCTTGGGTCTGAACGTATAGAGTGAGAGGCACTGTGGGGTAACAGACGTAGGATGAGGCTACAAAAGCACAGCTAGATTTAAAACCCCGACTCTGCCATCTTGAAAAGTTATTTCATCTCTCTGAGCCTTAGTTTTTCCATCTTTAAAAATGAGGATAATAACTTCTGCATTATTGTAATGAATAATGAAATAATGAATCAAACTATGGAAAACTGTGCCTATTTTATAGGATTGGTGCATACAAATGAGGTGGAGACCATCTGTAAAGTATTAACCATTTGTCAGCTTAATAACAGGAACCCCCTAACATGAGTGCCATTCCTGTTTCTAGCTGAACTCCACTGCAATATGGTTCATTTGTAACAAATTAAGTAAAATATTATTACTATCTTGAGTTATAGATGCCATGATGCACGTGCTAACCCTTTCTTTTCTCTATCCGTGTAAATGGGGTTTCCCATGTGGCGCTAGCAGTAAAGAATCTGCCTGCAAATGCAGGAGCCCTAAGAAACGCAGATTCAAGCCCTGGGTCAAGATCCCCTGGAGAAGGAAAAGGCAACCCCCTCCAGTACTCTTGCCTGGAGAATCCCATGGACAGAAGAGCCTTGTAGGCCACAGCCCATGGGGTCTCAAAGAGTCAGACACAACTGGAGCAATTTAGTACACACACAGGCACACATATAGACCTGATTCCACAAGCTCGTGTTTTACTGGGTGGCTTTTCATATTCAGTTCAGTTCAGTCCAGTCACTCAATCGTATCCGACTCTTTGTGACCCCATGAAATCACAGCACGCCAGGCCTCCCTGTCCATCACCAACTCCCGGAGTTCACTCAGACTCATGTCCATCGAGTCAGTGATGCCATCCAGCCATCTCATCCTGGGGCGTCCCCTTCTCCTGCCTCCAATCCCTCCCAGCATCAGAGTCTTTTCCAATGAGTCAACTCTTCACATGAGGTGGCCAAAGTACTGGAGTTTCAGCTTCAGCATCATTCCTTTCAAAGAACACCCAGGACTGATCTCCTTTAGAATGGACTGGTTGGATCTCCTTGCAGTCCAAGGGACTCTCAAGAGTCTTCTCCAACACCACAGTTCAAAAGCATCAATTTGGCGCTCAGCTTTCTTCACAGTCCAACTCTCACATCCATACATGACCACAGGAAAAACCATAGCCTTGGCTAGACGGACCTTAGTCAGCAAAGTAATGTCTCTGTCTAGGTTGGTCATAACTTTTCTTCCAAGGAGTAAGCGTCTTTTAATTTCATGGCTGCAGTCACCATCTGCAGTGATATTGGAGCCAAAAAAAATAAAGTTTGACACTCTTTACACTATTTCCTCATCTATTTGCCATGAAGTGATGGGACCAGATGCAAAGATATTCGTTTTCTGAATGTTGAGCTTGAAGCTAACTTTTTCACTCTCCTCTTTCACTTTCATCAAGAGGCTTTTTAGCTCCTCTTTACTTTCTGCCATAAGGGTGGTGTCATCTGCATATCTGAGGTTATTGATATTTCTCCCGGCAATCTTGATTCCAGCTTGTGTTTCTTCCAGTCCAGCGTGTCTCATGATGTACTCTGCATAGAAGTTAAATAAGCAGGGTGACAATATACAGCCTTGACATACTCCTTTTCCTATTTGGAACCAGTCTGTTGTTCCATATCCAGTTCTAACTGTTGCTTCCTGACCTGCATACAGATTTCTCAAGAGGCAGGTCAGGTGGTCTGGTATTCCCATCTCTTTTGTATTACTGAAGTGTTTTCTAACACCAAAGAGATTCACCATAGGCTTTTATTTTTTCCTTCAGTTTTATTGAGATGTAGTTGACATATAGCACTGTCGTGTATGGATGTGAGAGTTGGACTGTGAAGAAGGCTGAGTGCTGAAGAATTGATGCTTTTGAACTGTGGTGTTGGAGAAGACTCTTGAGAGTCCCTTGGACTGCAAGGAGATCCAACCAGTCCATTCTAAAGGAGATCAGTCCTGGGTGTTCTTTGAAAGGAATGATGCTGAAGCTGAAACTCCAGTACTTTGGCCACCTCATGTGAAGAGTTGACTCATTGGAAAAGACTCTGATGCTGGGAGGGATTGGGGGCAGGAGGAGAAGGGGACAAGAGAGGATGAAATGGCTGGATGGCTTCATGGACTCGATGGACGTGAGTCTGGAACTCCAGGAGTTGGTGATGGACAGGGAGGCCTGGCGTGCTGTGATTCATGGGGTCGCAAAGAGTCAGACAACTGGGCGACTGAACTGAACTGAACTTATAAAACCTAATGATTTGACTTACATCATGAAATGATTATCACAATAACTTTAGTGAATGAGCATTCATCATCTCAAATGGATATGAGATTAAAGTAGAAAAACATTTCCTTGTGATGAGAACACTAGAATTTATTACCTTAAAAAGTTTCATATATAACACACAGCAGTGTCAATTACACTTATCATGCTGCACATTATATCTTTAGTATTATGCATTTATCTTATGTATCTTATAACTGGAAGTTTGCACCTTTTAACTGCCTTTATCCAATTTCACCCCCACCGCCAGTAGCCACTAAACTCTTTGTTTTTGAGGTTAAATTTATGTATACACTCTGTGAGCTCCTGTTATAGAGCATTGTTATTCAGTATTTCTATACAACAGTTACCTCTACAGTAAGTCTAGTTGTGGTATGTCATCATACAAAGGCATTGCACAGTTACTGACTCTGTTCCCCACACTGTGTAGTTTATGCCTGTGGCTCAGTTATTTTGCAATGAGAGATGTGCATCTCTTAATCTCCCTCACACATTTCTTCCTTCCATCCATACCTCTTCCCTCTAGCAGCCATCTGTTCCCTCCATATATTGCTCGGTTTCTGTTTTGTTATGTTTGATAATTTGTTTTGATTTTTAGATTTCAGATAGAAGTGAAATCACATGGTATTTGTCTCTCTCTGACTTATTTCATCTAGCATCAGTTCAGTTCAGTTCAGTTCCGTCGCTAAGTCGTGTCCGACTCTTTGCAACCCCATGAAGTGCAGCACGCCAGGCCTCCCTGTCCATCACCAACTCCCGGAGTTCACTCAGACTCATGTCCATCGAGTCAGTGATGCCATCCAGCCATCTCATCCTGGGTCGTCCCCTTCTCCTCCTGCCCCCAATGCTTCCCAGCATCAGAGTCTTTTCCAGTGAGTCAACTGTTTGCATGTCATCAGCATAATATACGCTAAATCCACCCATGTTGTCACATATGGGAAGAGTTCCATTTTATTGCTGAGTAATATGAGAAACACTGGGCTGGAAGAAACACAAGCTTGAATCAAGATTGCCGGGAGAAATAGCAATAACCTCAGATATGCAGATGACACCACCCTTATGGAAGAAAGTGAAGAGGAACTAAAAAGCCTCTTGATGAAAGTGAAAGAGGAGAGTGAAAAAGTTGGCTCAAAGGTCGACTTTCAGAAAATGAAGATCATGGCATCTGGTCCCATCACTTCATGGGAAATAGATGGGGAAACAGTGGAAACAGTGTCAGACTTTATTTTGGGGGCTCCAAAATCACTGTAGATGGTGATTACAGTCATGAAATTAAAAGACGCTTACTCCTTGGAAGCAAATTTATGACCAACCTTAGATAGCATATTCAAAAGCAGAGATATTACTTTGCCAACAAAGGTCCATCTAGTCAAGGCTATGGTTTTTCCAGTGGTCATGTATGGATGTAAGAGTTGGACTGTGAGGAAAGCAGAGTGCCGAAGAATTGATGCTTTTGAACTGTAGTGTTGGAGAAGACTCTTGAGAGTCCCTTGGACTGCAAGGAGATCCAACCTGTCCATCCTAAAGGAGATCAGTCCTGGGTGTTCTTTGGAAGGACTGATGCTGAAGCTGAAACTGCAATACTTTGGCCACCTCATGCAAAGAGCTGACTCATTGGAAAAGACCTTGATGCTGGGAGGGATTGGGAGCAGGAGGAGAAGGGGACGACAGAGGATGAGATGGCTGGATGGCATCACCGACTCAATGGACACGAGTCTGAATGAACTCTGAGAGTTGGTGTTGGACAGGGAGGCCTGGCGTGCTGTGATTCATGGGGTCGCAGAATCGGATACAACTGAGCGACTGAACTGAACTGAATATATATATCACATATTCTTTATCCCATCCCCTATTAATGGGAACTTTGTTTGCTTCCGTGTCTTAGCTATGTAAATAACACTGCAATAAACAAAGAGGTATATTACAGTTTTAGTGTCTCTCTTTTCTTTGGATGAAAACCCAGGAGTGGAGTTTAAGGGACTCCCAGTAGTTCTGTGTTTAATTTTTAAAACCTCATATTGTTTTCCATATGTTTACGTTCCCAACAACAGTGCACAAGGGTTCTCTTTTATCCACATCCTTGCCAACATTTCTTGTTTCTTTTCTTTTTGATGATGGCCATTATGACAGGTGTGAGATGATGTCTCATTGCAGTTTTGATTTGCACTTTCCTAATCATTAGTGATGTTCAGCATCTTTTGTGAGCTTGTGGCCACCTACTGTCTTCTTTGGAGAAATGGCTATTCATATCCTCTGCCCGTTTTAAAATCTGATTGTCTTTTTCCATGTTGAGTTGGATGAGTTCTTTATTTTGAATACTAACCCCTTATTGAATATATCATTTGCAGGTATCTTCTCCCATCAATAGATGGCCTTTTCATTTTGTTGATCATTTTCTACATTGTGCAAAGATTTTTCATTTGAGGTACCTGTGTGTTTATTTTTTTGCTTTTGTTTCCCTTGCCTGAGGAGATATAGTAAAAAATATATATATATATATATATTACTAAGACCAATATCAAAGAGCTTACAGCCTTTATTTGCTTCTAGGAGATTTATGGTTCAGGTCTTACATTTAATCCATTTTGTATTTATTTTTCTGCATGACGTGAGAGTATTGCTGTTTGATTATTTCTAATGTAGCCATATAGTTTTTCCAACACTATTTAATTGAAGAGGCTCTCTCTTCCCCATTCTATTTTGCCCCCTTTAGAATAGATTAAGTGTCCACATATGCATGGGTTCCTTTCTGGGCTCTTTATTCAGCTCTGTTGATCTGTATGTCTGTTTGTGTAGTAATACCATACAGTTTTGATTGCTATAGCTTTGACATACTTTGAAGTCAGGAAGCATAATGTCTCCAGCTTTATTCTTTTTTCAAAGTTGTTTTGACTATTTTGGGTCTTATGCGTATCCATATAAATTTTAGAAGTATTTTGATAGGAACTGCATTCAATCTGTTGATTGTCTTAAGTAATAGTGTCATTCTTCCAATCCATGAACATGGTATATCTTTCCATCTGTTTCCATCATCTTTAATTTCTTTAATCAGGGTTTTATAATTTTCTAAACACAGGTATTTTACCTCCTTAGTTATATTTATGCCTATGTATTTTATTCTTTCAGATTAAGTTGTAAATGGGACTGTTTTATTCATTTCTCTTTCTCATAGCTTGTCATTAGTATTTAAAAATGCAGTTTTATTTATCATGATACAGGATGCTTGGGGCTGGTGCACTGGGATGACACAGAGGGATGGTATGGGGAGGGAGGAGGGAGAGGGGTGCAGGATGGGGAATACGCATACACCCGTGGTGGATTCATGTTGATGTATGGCAAAACCAATACAATATTGTAAAGTAATTATCCTCCAATTAAAATAAATAAATGTATATTAATAAAATAAAAATTCAACAGATTTCTGCATATTAATTTTATATCTTTCAACTTTACTAAATCCATTTATTCTAATAGCTTTTTGATGGTGTGTTTAGGAATCTCTTTATACTATATTATGTAGTCTGAAAACAGTGAACTTTACTTCCTTTTTAATTTTAATTTCTTTTATTTCTTTTTCTTGTTTGATTGCTGAAACTAAGACTTCCAATAGTGTGTTAAATGAAAGTGGCAGGAGTGGGCATCTTGTCCTGTTATTAATCATAGAAAAAATGATTTCAGCTTTTCATCATTTAATATAATGTTAGCTGCAGGCTTCTCATATATGGCCTTAATTATGTAGAGGTACTTTCCCTCTAACCCATTTTGTTGAGAGTTTTTATCATAGATGGATGTTGAATTCTGGCAAAAGCTTTTTCTGCATCTGCTGAGATGACGATGTGATTTTCATTCTTCAGTTTTAATGTGATGCGTCACGTTGGTTGATTTGCAGTTGTTCAGCCATCCTTGCACACCTGGGATAAATCATAATTGATCACGGTGTATGATCCTACAATGCATTGGTGAATTCTGTTTGCTTGTATTATGTTGAGGAATTTTGCATTTACGTTCATCAGTGATATTGGCTTTTCATTTTATTTTTTGTGATATCCTTGTCTGAATTCTTTTTCATCAGGGTAATGCTGGCCTTATAGAATGAGTTCAGAAGTGTTTCTTTTTCTAAAGTTTTGAATAATTTGAGAAGGATGGTTGTAAACTTTTCTATAAATGTTTGGTAGAATTCACTTCTAAAGATATCCAATCCTAGATTATTTGTTGAGAGTTTTAAAGTTATGGATGCAATTTCATAACTGGTGGCCTGTTCATATTTTTAAAATTTCTTCCTGGTTCAGTCTTAGGAGATTGTACATTTCTAGGAATCTGTCCATTTCTCCTCTGTTGTCCATTTTATTGATATTAATTGTTAGTAGTTATCTGTTATGATCTGTTATATTGCTGTGATATCAGTTGTAATTTCTCCTTTTTCACCTCTAATTTTATTTATTTGTCCCTGTTCCTTTTTTTCTTGATAAGTCTGGCTAAATGTTTGTCAATTTTATCTGTCATTTCAAAGACCAGTTCTTATTTCCATTGATCTTTTCTATTATTTCTCTATTTCATTTATTTCTGCTCTAAACTTTATGATTTCTTTCCTTCTACTTGCCGGGGTCCAGCCCCAGTGGATCCAGGGAATTTGAAGCGGGGACAGAGTCGGCGTCTTAGGAAACAATTATTTAATTAGAGATATAAAGAGAGATTAGGAAAGAATAGTGTAGTTGGAAAATTAGTGGAGAAAAGAAACTGACATTCCTTGGTTTACATGGAAAGCTAATAAAGTCTCAAGACAAGAAACTTGCACTGTCTACATTAGGCCACAGGCGCCCACTTGAATAGCAGAGGGTGCCCCTCCTTGGGCTCCCTCTCACGTGGGTCTTAGAAGCCCCAGCAAATAAGTAGACATGGAGAGCCTCTGCATTCCAAGGGATCAGCCTGAAAAGGAGAGGGAGAGGGAGAAAGAGAGAGAGAGAGTTGACACGGCAGAGGCCAAGCTTGTGCAAAAACCTCATAACTTTATTTTTAAAAGGTGCTTATATACCCTAAATTTTACATAAGGGGTGATACAGAGTCATGCAGGGGCAGCAGTCCTGACCCTTATCGATACCAGGCTCTTTCTGTACATCTTTTTGTATACAAAGGGTCTCAGGTGGTTTACATTATCTTCTGGCCAAGAGGCCTGTTAACACTTTATGGCTCTCTTCCTTAATGAATGTTAATCTCATTTCCCCTGAAGTGTTTTTCTTTAATCTGCATCACCCTCAAAGCACTAAAGTTACATCCCTATAGAACACAGGTGCAGTGGGTTATAACAAAGAAGGTACTTAACTCAAAGATCTATGTTGCTACTTGTTTTTTCTATATACCAACTATATCAACAAATAAAAGATATGAAAATTTGGCAGCACGTATTGGCTCAACAAATGAAACCTTTAATCATTCCTCTTCTAATGATTTTGACTCCTCGGAAGCCCCTCCATTCCTAGGATGTTTTCAGCTTCCTGTGCCTCTCTCGGTTGGGAGGCCACAAACAATCACATGTGCAGCTGTAAGAGTCCTGTAGGCAGGCTAGAAAGCCATCAGAGGGGTTTTTGGATTGAAACACTCTTATTATGCCCAGGAGACTTATTATCTAAAAGCTCTAAATTAACTTTTTCCAGAAAAAGGTGGTGGGAGGACAGCCCCCTGTTAATGTCAGAAGCGTAAGCAAAAAGCATAATGCAGAACGGCTGGCAGACTCTGGTTTTGGGGGTAGATGCTCGAGAAAATCCAGCAAGGCTCCCTTAAGGCCGGACTCGCCTTTGCCTGTCAGACCCCTTAACCTCATGACCTTTGCCACAGGCGGGACTCCTCGTGCTGGCTCCCGCCATCTACTAACTTTGGGGTTTTTTGTTTGTTTTCTTCTAGTTCCTTTAGTTGTAAGGCTAGTGTTTATCTGAGTTTTTCTTCTCGCTAAGGTAAGCATATATCACTATAATCTTCATCTCAGAACTACTTTCGCTGCATCCCACAAATTTTGAACCTTTCTGTCTTTATTTTCACTTGTCTCCAGATGATTTTTAAATTTCTTTTTTGATCCACAGTGATCCACCGATTTCATAATAACATGTTTAGCATCCATGCGTTTATGTCTTTGGCATTTTTTTCTTATAGTTGATTTTTAATCTCATAACATTTTGGTCAGAGAAGATGCTTGATATGATTTCAGTTTTCTTAAATTTACCAAGACATGTTCTGTGACCTGCACACGTCTGTCCTGGAGAACGGTCCATGTGTTTCTGCTACTTTAGGGTGTGATGTCTTGCACACACATATTAATTGTATCTGGTCTAACATGTCATTTAAGGGCAATGTTTTCATATTGACTTTCTTTCTGGGTGCTCTGTCCTTTGATGTAAGCTGGGTGTTAAAGTCCTGTGTGTGTGCTCAGTTGCTTAGTCATGTCTGACTCTTTGCAACCCCATGAACTGTATTCCACCAGGCTCCTCTGTCCCTGGGATTTTCCAGGCAAGAATACTGGAGTGGGTTGCCATTTCCTCCTCCAGAGGATCTTCCAAATCCAGGGAGTGAACCCAAGCCTCCTGCATCCAGCATTGGCAGGCAAATTCTTTACTGCTGAGCCACCTCAGGAGCCTTTAAAATCTCCTATTAGTTAGTTCAGTTGCTCAGTTGTGTGTGACTCTTTGCGACCCCATGAATCGCAGCACGCCAGGCCTCGCTGTCCATCACCATCTCCCAGAGTTCACTCAGACTCATGTCCATCGAGTCTGTGTGAAGTCTGGAGTTTCAGTTTCAGCATCATTCCTTCCAAAGAACACCCAGGACTGATCTCCTTCAGAATGGACTGGTTGGATCTCCTTGCAGTCCAAGGGACTCTCAAGAGTCTTCTCCAACATCACAGTTCAAAAGCATCAATATTAATTTATAATCAATACTCTCAATTTCTCCTTTTATGTCTGTTACTATTTACTTTATGTATTTAGGTGCCCCTATGTTGGATGTATATATATGTGTGTGTGTGTGTGTGTGTGTGTGTGTGTGTGTGTGTGTTTTAAAGTCTACTGTGTCTGATTTAAATGTTGCTACTCTGGGTTTCAATATGCCAGCAAATTGGGAAAACTCAGCAGTGGCCACAGGACGGGAAAAGGTCAGTTTTCATTCCAATCCCAAAGAAAGGCAATGTCAAAGAATGCTCAAACTACCACTCAATTGCACTCATCTCACATGCTAGTAAAGTAATGCTCAAAAT
This sequence comes from Oryx dammah, assembly GCF_014754425.2. Classification (NCBI taxonomy): domain Eukaryota; kingdom Metazoa; phylum Chordata; class Mammalia; order Artiodactyla; family Bovidae; genus Oryx; species Oryx dammah. The sequence goes on along the minus strand of NW_024070186.1, from coordinate 769,329 downwards.
TCTCCAAGCCAGGCTTCAGCAATACGTGAACCGTGAACTCCCTGATGTTCAAGCTGGTTTTAGAAAAGGCAGAGGAACCAGAGATCAAATTGCCAACATCCACTGGATCATCGAAAAAGCAAGAAATTTCCAGAAAAACATCTACTTCTGCTTTATTGACGATGCCAAAGCCTTTGACTCTGTGGATCACAAGAAACTGTGGAAAATTCTGAAAGAGATGGGAATACTAGACCACGTGACCTGCCTCTTGAGAAACCTATATGCAGGTCAGGAAGCAACAGTTAGAACTGGACATGGAACAACAGACTGGTTCCAAATAGGAAAAGGAGTCCGTCAAGGCTGTATATTGTCACCCTGCTTATTTAACTTATATGCAGAGTACATCATGAGAAACGCTGGACTGGAAGAAACACAAGCTGGAATCAAGATTGCCGGGAGAAATATCAATAACCTCAGATATGCAGATGACACCACTCTTATGGCAGAAAGTGAACAGGAACTAAAATGCCTCTTGATGAAAGTGAAAGAGAAGAATGAAAAAGTTGGCTTAAAGCTCAACATTCAGAAAATGAAGATCATGGCATCCGGTCCCATCAGTCCATGGGAAATAGATGGGGAAACAGTGGAAACAGTGTCAGACTTTATTTTTTGGGGCTCCAGAATCACTGCAGATGGTGACTGCAGCCATGAAATTAAAAGACGCTTACTCCTTGGAAGAAAAGTTATGACCAACCTAGATAGTATGTTCAAAAGCAGAGACATTACTTTGCCGACTAAGGTCCGTCTAGTCAAGGCTATGGTTTTTCCAATGGTCATGTATAGATGTGAGAGTTGGACTGTGAAGAAGGCTGAACGCCGAAGAATTGATGCTTTTAAACTGTGGTGTCGGAGAAGAGTCTTGAGAGTCCCTTGGACTGCAAGGAGATCCAACCAGTCCATTCTGAAGGAGATCAGCCCTGGGATTTCTTTGGAAGGAATGATGCTAAAGCTGAAACTCCAGGACTTTGGCCACCTCACGCGAAGAGTTGACTCATTGGAAAAGACTTTGATGCTGGGAGGGATTGGGGGCAGGAGGAGAAGGGGACGACCGAGGATGAGACGGCTGGATGGCATCATGGACTCGATGGACGTGAGTCTGAGTGAACTCCGGGAGATGGTGATGGACAGGGAGGACTGGCATGCTGCGATTCATGGAGTCGCAAAGAGTCGGACACAACTGAGCGACTGAACTGAACTGAACTCTGAGTTTCTCTTCATTTCCATTTGTGCAGAATGCCTTTTCCACCCTCTCACTCTCACTTTGCATCTTTAGATCTGAAATGAGTCTCTTGCAGACTCAGCAGGCACATGGGTCTTGTTTCTGCTTCCATTTGGTTAGTCTGTCTTTTGATTGGAACCTATGGTCCACTGACGTTTAAAGTAATGATTGATATTTATGTTCTTATGTCCTTTTGTTGATTGTTTAGGATTGTTTTTTAGCTCTTTTTTGCTCCTTTGTTCTTTTTCTCTCTTTCCTTGTGATTTGATGACTGTATTTTGCATCATGTTTGAATTACTTTCTCTTTTCTGTGAATATACCTGTTATAGTTTGTCTTTTGATTTGTGGTTACATAAGGTTTTTTAGAGAATGTTTCTTTCTTTTTGCCTGCATCAGGCCCCTGCTGTGGCATGCAGGCTCCTCCCCAGTTCTGGCGCTTGGGCTCTAGAGCACACGAGCTCTGCAGTCTGCAGCATGCAGCCTCTGGGGTTGAGGTGCAAGGGCTCAGTGGTGGTGGCCTCAGAGCTCAGTTGCCCTGCACATGTGGGATCTTATTTCCCCAACCAGGAATCAAACCCATGTCCCCTATATTGGAAGGCAGATTCTTGACCCCTGAACCACCAAGGAACTCCCTACATGAGGTTTATACATAGCAATCTGTATATACACATGATTATTTTAATAATAATCTCAAGTCTAAAAGCATTTTAACAATCCTGCATTTTTACTCCCTACCTCCACATTTATAGTTTTTGACATCTTATTTTGTATCTTTTTGCTTTGTTGATCCTTTGCTGTTTATTTTGGTTATAGATAATTTTAGTACCTTTGTTTTTTAAACTTCTTAGTAACTTCATGCATGATTGATTGTTTGTCTTTATATTTGCCTTTACTAATAAGATTTTTTCGCATAATATTCATGCTTCTGGTTGTGACCTTTTCTTTTTAGCTTAGAGAAGTCCCTTTAACATTTCCTGTAAAGTGCGTTTAGTAATGCTGAACTCTTTTAGCTTTTGTTTGTAAAACTCTTATTTCTCCATTACATCTGAATGAAAGTGTTCCTTGGTAGAGTATTTTTGGTTATAGATTTTTCCCTTTCATCACTTTAAATATTTCACCCCACACCTTTCTAACCTGCAGTTTTGGCCAAAAAATTTGCTAATTGCCTTATAGGAGTTCCCTTGTGTGTAAATGTTACTGTTTTATTTGCTGCTTTTAACCTGCTCTTAATTTTGCCATTGCAGTTTTCAATTGCAGTGTATCTTGGTGTGGTCTTCTTTGGATTGGTCTCATTTAAGACCCTCTCTTCTTCCTGGAACTGAATTTCTGTTTTCATCACCTGTTTGGGGAGTTTTCAGCTACTACAACTTCAAGTATGCTTTCTGCCTTTTTATCTTTCTCATCTCCTTCTGTGACCCTTATAATGCAACTGTTAGTGTGCTTAATATTGTCCCAGATGTTTTAAAGTGTCCTCATTTCTTTTCATTCTCTTTTTCTTTTTTTCTGTTCTGATTGAATGATTTCCATTACTCTGTCTTCCAGCTTGCTGATCCACTCCTCTGTATCATTTAATCTACTATTAATTCCTTCTAGTGTTTTTAATTCCAGTTGTGATATTCTTCACCTGTATGGTTCCTCTACGTATTTTTTTATGGTTTATTATAGACTTCTGACTTCTTACTCTGTTCATCTGTCATTCTCCTGAGTTCTTTACAATTTCTTCCTTGAACTCCTCATGAGGTAAGTTGCTTATCTCCACTCAATTCTTCTGGTGTTTTATTTTGTTCTTTGCTGTGGGCATATCCTCTTTTGCTTCATTTTGCCTACTTTGCTATTTTTATTTCTGTATATTTTTTAGGGTGATTGCTTCTCCTGGCCTTGGAGAGATGGCCTTTGGTGGAAAATGTCCTCTGGATCCCAGCAGCATTTTCCCCTCTGGCCACCAGCCATAAATGCCCTTGGGGTGCCCTGTGTGGGCTGTGTGAGTCCTTCTCTTCTGGAAGGCGGTACTATAGGTAGTCTGCTAGGCATGGCTGGCCTTCAGTCTGGCTAGTTGCTTTGAGTGGAAGCTGCTAGCTCCTGGTGGGTACAACCAGGTCCGAGAGCAGCTGTGAACTCAGGATGCCTGGAGACAGTCAACCTGCTGGTGGGTGGAACTGTCCCCACCAGGCTAGTTGCTCTGCCTGAGGTGTCCCGTACTGGTGCTGACAGGCTGGCAGCTTGGCTGGGTCCCAACATTAATGAGCAGGAGGCAGGACTCCAAGCTAGCACCTGCCTGCACCGGTGTCCCTGTGGTAGGGCAAGTTCCCCAGAATGGCTGCTGCCTGTGCCTATGTCTCCAGGATGAGCTCTGGTTAGCACTTGCCTCTCTGCTGCTGCTGCTAAGTCACATCAGTTGTGTCCAACTCTGTGCAACCCCACAGATGGCAGCCCACCAGGCTCCTCTGTCCCTGGCCTTCTTCAGGCAAGAATACTGGAGTGGGTTGCCATTGCCTATCTGAGAGACCTCCAAAATCAAACGATAGGTCTGATCTAGGCTCCTCTCAATTTCCTGCTTCTGCCCTGGGTCCTGCAGAGTGTGAGATTTTGTGTGTCCTTTAAGAGTGGAGTCTCTATTTCCCATAGCCCACTGGCTCTCCTGAAAGTAAGTCCTGTTGGTTTTCAAAGCCAAATGCTTTGGGTGCTTATCATCTCATGGTAGGACCCTGGACTGTGGAGCCTGGCGTGGGGCTCTGCCCTGGCTCTGCTTGAGTAGAGCTGCTTACGTTGTCGTCCCCCTGACCTGTGGGTGTAGGTCTTGACTCTCCACCATTTCCAGCCTTCCTACCCATCTCAGTATGGTACCTTCTTTATAGTTTTAGTTGTAGAATATCTTTTTCTGCTATCTTCTGGTCTTTCTCACCAAAGTTTCTCTTTAAGTATTTATAATTTTTTTGTGCCCATGTAAGGAAGTGACCTTGCGGACTTCCTAATTTTCCATCTTGGCCCCACCCTCTCATAGGCTTTGCTTAAATAACATGCTTCCATTCCTTTCATTAAAGCTAAACTATCTATTAATTTACCAAATACAAATATAAACTAACCTTTTCAGGAGCATATTTATTCTATAAAGCAGGTCATACCTGTATAAACTGTGAATGTGCATATATGCATGATAAAACTAAGTGTATGATTGTAGGAAACCTATAGTAAAATCATAAAAAACTGCCTTTTAGAGTTAAAAGTATATAATTAAGCAAAATACTGGGCCCGTGGTAAGTATGCAATGAAAAATACATGGATGGAATTATCATGCTTAATTATAGGCCCTTCTGAGCATGCTCATTAAGAGGCATTCCATGTTTGAAATTGATACTTATGTCATAAATCTATCTTATTCATCTAAACTGTTTTGGTAATGACAGAGTTATTTTATGACATCTTTTGTTTCTATCAGATGGCCGTGTGTTTAGTATATTTAGATTCTACTTTATTTTCTGTATGCTTTTTCCTTCAAAATGTTCTTTAGGGGAAAAAAACTGAGCAGAAGCAGACAGACTGTTCTAGGACATCCCTTCCTTTAGAGGTGAATTTCTCCAGATTAAAGAAAGATTGGCCTCCAAATTGGTGGAGCTGCCTCTTCAGTGCAGTACAATGCCATGTTGCCTTGTTACAGTGGAACATGTGCTCTCATTTTGGACAAGCTGTTCTGAGAAAAAGTTTTATTTAGCCCACAGTGCCCATCCCCGGATTTGTGGGTGTTACCTCCTTTCCCCGTGTTACCAGGGTTTTTCATCGCTATTATTGCTTCTGTTTCATCAGCTGTAACACAATTTAGTAGCAATCCTTCTTGAAGAAAAAACAAGATGCCTCTGAAAATAGAACAGCTGGCTGGACAGAAAGAGCCAACAAAAGCAGGTCTGTTGTCTGTGTTCTGCTCCCTGAATTGCTTCTGCGATGGTTTCACACATGCGCAAATGAACAGGAGTAGAGTGAACATATAATCTAATATCATCTGCATGGGCTATCACAAAATTTTATCCTCTTTTATTAAGGAAATGATATTCTAGGAAAACTGATTTGGTTTGGAGAATTCTTAAATGTTTTAGTTTTGTTCCAGTTGAGGAATTAAATCACATGTGTTAGCTGGTTTATTCGGCTTTATTTTTAATGAGAAAACTTGGGGTTCTGTAAGCAAATGAACACGTTAATTCAAGGTGAGTAGATGGTGGTGTGGAGAAGGAAATGTCAATCCACTCCAGTGTTCTTGCCTGGAGAATCCCAGGGACAGAGGAGCCTGGTGGGCTTCCATCTATGGGGTCTCACAGAGTCAAACACAACTGAAGCGACTTAACAGCAGCAGATGGTGTTGGTGGTGTTTCATTCTTCTTCTCATCAATTAAAACAAAAATTAATCATGCAATATTTACTCTCTAGGAAAGATGACATTTTTTTAGCCACTCAGACTTTCCAATATTAGTGGTAACGACCAACGTGAAACAAAGGGACAATCGCTTGGTTGACTGTCCCCTCTAATCACTTTTTTGAGCATGACATCCCTTTCAGAGCACTATTTTAAAGGCACATGAGAAGTAGCTAAGCCACCAGCCCGTCGGAGTCTTGTGGTTGTCTGTGCTTGACAGGCCCCATGGACGGTATACTCCATGGGATTCTCCAGGCCAGAATACTGGAGTGCGTAGCCGTTCCCTTCTCCAGGGGCTCTTCCCAACCCAGGGACTGAACCCAGGTCTCCCATATTGCGGGCTGATCTTTACCAGCTGAGCCACCAGGGAAGCCCAAGAATAGTGGAGTGGGTAGCCCATCCCTTCAGTGGATCTTCCCAACCCAGGAGTCACACCGGGCTCTCCTGCATTGCAGGTGGATTCTTTACCAGCCGAGCTACCAGGGAATCCCATACTTGACAGCGCTTGGGTCAAATGCCTGTAAGAGCTCTGCTCTGCAGAAATCAGCACCCTGAGCACAGTATATACCCACGTGTCATCTCTGCTCCCTGATCTTACTTGTCTTGACTCTCCCCCTACAGTGCATACAAATTACATGTGTTTTGATTTATAATATCTCCATAATTAATCTTGGATAAGTTGTCTTTATATCTAAGTCTTTTTCTATACAAGATTAAACCAGATTTTACCAAATCATGCTTTACCACTTCCTACTTTCCTTCATTTTAAATTCTTTTTTTTTTTCACTTATTTATTTTTTTAATTGAAGGATAAGAATACTGGAGTGGGTTGCCCTTCCCTCCAGGGAATCTTCCCAACCCAGGGATCAAACTCAGGTCTCCCGAATTGCAGGCGGATTCTTTATCCTCTGAGCCACAGGGAAGCCCCACTTGAAACTCTGGAGCAGAATTTTTAATCTGGGCCCTTGGACCAGACCTGTACAAAGCAGCCCTGAACCACCTGAAAATGTACACGAAGTTGTTTTTGTGACTGCACATGTGCTTTGTCCTGGGAAAAGGAGCCTGTCTTTTTTCAGACTCATAAATGGATGTATAAGTCCCACAGTTTTAAGAACTGCTGTCACCTAGATTTTCTCCTCTCATTTCTATTAGTTAACAGATGCTCAGTTCTATCAGATGCCACACGTGGATTCTCCGAACACACTTAGTCGCCACCTTCTTTTTCCTTTAGAATTCACTCCTGACCTCATATTTCCTTTACTTTCTGTTCCAATTTAAGTAACATGAGAAAGAGAGAGAAACAAGATATGATACGCTAAACCTCTGCCACTAAAGGGGTTGACATCTCTTCACATCGCATCTCATTTAATCCCATTGCAACTGTACAAGCTGCAAACCAGAAATGTGAAACAGGAAGGAGTTAGTCATTCCCACAGCCCATAATGGAAGAGCCCAAATTTAAATCTGTTTAGATGTCAAGTTTATTCCTCTTTTCCAGATGGAATAAAATGATCATAGCTTATGAATGGCATCAGCGTTCATAATGTGTAACTTTCCTTTTACTATTCTCTATCATCAAAAAAAAAGAAAACCCCTTCATTACACTTTGTTATGAATCTAGTATGAGTTTACAAATGCTATGTTGCGTTGATGTTGTACAGGCTCATACCAGAGGGTGAGGATCATTTATGGGTATGTGTTGTGCGTGTGGTAGTCACTCACTCGTGTCCGACCCTCTGTGACCCTGTGGACTGCAGCCCGCTAGGCTCCTCTGTCCAGGAAATTCTCCAGGCAAGACTACTGGAGTGGGTTGCCATTTCTTTCTCCAGATCTTACCGACCCAGGAATCAAACCCGGGTTTCACGCATTGCAGGCAGACTCTACTGGCCGAGCCACAAGCAAAGCCCACAGAATCATTTGTACGTTCATCAATTCATTCACTTTTAAAAATAACACTTATTAAACTCTACTACTGCTAGAGGCTTTGCGCAGTTCTGGAATAGTAGTTCTAAATTCGATCTTCGCGTCAGAATCTACTGGGGAACTTTTAAAAACACCAGTACCTGATCTCAGAACCAGAAGTTTTGATTCCATACATGGAGGTGGCCCTTGGGAACGTGTTTTTGTTTTAAGCTTTCCCAGCTGCAGCCAGCACTGAGGATGGCTTTGCAAACATGGTTCCCTAGATCGGAAGCATCAGCATCGTGTGGGAACCCGGCGCGAAGGCAAGTCCTCAGCCCTTGTGCACAGCCTCCACGCACTGTCCCAGAAGCTCCAGGGACACGGCCTGCTCGTCTCTATTTGACAAGCCTCTAGATATTTCTGAGGCAAGCCGATGGTTGATAAGCACGCCTCCAGAGACAGGATAAATAAAACAGAGCGCTTGCCACTGAGCATTTCTCCTTGACCTCAAGGAGCCCTGTTATCTTCAAGTTTGCGTTCTAATTAGCTAGCGCAGGTCCACACTCTATAACCTTAGTTGGTAATGACAGCATTTTTACTACTTAATAATGTAGTGACTTTTCATCTCTTCTTGGGCAGCCATTAAATGAAGTGTTAATAAGAAAATAGTGGTCAGTGAATAAGATCCCTTAACGAAAGTCTTAGGACGTTATGGGTTGAAGAGAATTGTCATAAGGCTTTGTAGCACGCATAAACACACACATACACACACACACACACACACAGAATTTTTAAACATAAGATTTTAAAGGGCAACTATTTCTAATAAAGGATTTTATTTTAACGTGGTCTCTGGGTTGTGTTTCTAATGTACTATTATTAATATTATACTCGCTATTTCCCTTCTTTATTAACATAGCTTTATTATAGCTTGATGGTAGTATAATTGATATACAATAAAATGCACTTACTTGAAGCATTTAGTTCGATGAGTTTTGATGCATACCTGCCCCAGTATTGTGGAACAGTGGTGTGGTAGCTGCCAGCTATACTATAGGAACCTCTTGGCTATAGTTTTCTCCCAGCAACCTCAGACAGCAGAATGAGGTTGCAAAGAAGGCTTCTTGAGAAAACCATGGGACTGAGACCTGTAAGGTAGGAAATGTCAACACACTCTAGTATTTTGCCTGGAGAATCCCTATGGACAGAGGAGTCTGGCGGGCTGCAGTCCATGGGGTCACAACAGATAGGATGAAGCGATTTAGCATGCAACACGTCAAGGGGATAAAGTAGAGAAAGTTAGTGCACGATAGAAATAAATCATATCTTGCCTGTCTGAAGTCTAGATTTTTGTGTTGGTTGCTATTTACTATCACGTAGGGTTGAAAAACACATACTCAGCTCCTTTATTTCTTAAAGTTCCAATTGAGAAACAAGCTTAATGACTAGTGAAATATACAACATTATTACTGAGCTTAGAAATATCAGCTTCTGTCACTGAAGGTAGTTCTTGCATTAGGAGCTGTTCAGCTTTGATCACCAATACACTCTTGAATACATGTTTCTCTACTGTGTGTGTTATAAAAAACAGTAGTATGAGAGTGATGCTTTGCTTCTAGAGCCATGGAATCTAATTCCTTGCTTTTAACTTCCTTTTAACATTCTTTCTCCCAAGCAACTTGGTGCAGCATTGTAAGTTCATTCATCATTACCGCAGGTGCTGATACTGGGACTTTATTGGGGGGGCTTAAATGCTCGTTTTTGTCTTCCTTTGCAGGCTGGCTCCACGAGCTGGGGAAGAGACTGGAGTCGCCCTACTATGGGAACAATTCCCTGGGGGGGCCGTCGATCCGAAGTGCCTATATTGCCGCTCTGTACTTCACGCTCAGCAGCCTCACCAGTGTTGGGTTTGGGAACGTCTCTGCTAACACGGACGCAGAAAAGATCTTCTCCATCTGCACCATGCTGATCGGCGGTAAGGAACCTTCTTCCTTTAGGCCAGAAGGAACGAGAGCTGCCACGCCACTGCTGCTCCGCTTAGCTCTGTCCTAAGACCCAGCACGTGTAGATTGGTTTCCACTGAAAGAGTCTAGCGGCACTAAGGAAATCACTGACCAACATTTCAGTGTACACGTAGACTAGCAGTGAATGCCTGTGATCCCAAGAGTTCCGTGCTCTGACGGATGGAGAAATATCCATCTCCCCAGTGGTTGATTTTTAAATGTGTACATATATATATGTTTAACTGAAGTATGTTGCTGCTGCTGCTAAGCCGCTTCAGTCGTGTCCGACTCTGTGCGACCCCATAGATGGCAGCCCACCAGGCTCCCCCGTCCCTGGGATTGTCCAGGCAAGAACACTGGAGTGGGTTGCCATTTCCTTCTCCAACGCATGAAAGTGAAAAGTGAAAGTGAAGTCGCTCAGTCGTGTCCGACTCGTAGCGACCCCATGGACTGCAGCCCACCAGGCTCCTCCGTCCATGGGATTTTCCAGGCAAGAGTACTGGAGTGGGGTGCCATTGCCTTCTCCAAATTGAAGTATAGTTGATTTACAATTTTGTATTAGGTTCAGGTATACAGCACAGCACTTCAGTTATACATGCAAATATAAATATATATATTCTTTTTAGATTTTTTCATACACTTTATTGTAGAATATTGAGTATAGTTCCCTCAAAAGCGTGTTATATCATGTTTTCTTTTTTAATTTAATTTAATTTTATATTGGAGTATAGTTGACTTGACTTCCCAGGTGGTGCTAATGGCAAAGAACCTGTCTGCCAGTGCAAGAGACATAAGAGGTGTGGGTTCTATCCCTGGGTTGGGAAGATACCCCGGAGAAGGGCATAGCTACCCGCCCCAGTATTCTTGCCTGGAGAATCCCGTGGACAGAGGAGTCCTGTTGGGCGACAGTCCATAGGGTCGCAAAGAGTCCTACACGCCTGAAGCAACTCAGAACTCACACACGTGATCGGCTTCCAGGGCTGTGCTAGCTTCCTGAGTATAGCCACGTGGCTCAGCTATGCAGCTACTCTTCCCACATAGGGTATCACAGGGTATGGAGTAGAGTTCCCTGTGCGATGAAGTAGGTCTTTGCTGATTATCCATTCTATAGACAGCAGCATGTGTCCATTGATGGGGATGGTCATGTCCTCTGATATGAGGTTGAACCTTATTATAGAGCACGGTTTCTACCAGCTTCCTTGCATAGATGTGAAATGAATACTGAGACTTCACACCATGAGTCATCCAACCTACCGTGAAACCAGGGCAGCATAAAGGCAGACTTTCCCTCAAGGAGTTTAGGATCAGTTTGAAATGTGTGGAAAGAGTTTAAACGATGCCAGGCAGGATATGCTGAGTGCCAGATCAGTTAGGAAGTTCAGAAGCAGTGAGAAACGGGGCCAAGGGTCAGAGAATTTCTTGGAAAGGCAGAGGAGCTGAAGCAGCAGGCTGGGACTGCAGTGCTTGGCACAGGCTTTTGGCCAGTGTGGAGCAGTAACAGCCTAGGGAGCAGAAAACAGGAATTCTCATTTTCTGAAGAGCTGTAACGTGCCAGATCCCATGGTGACGATTTTATACCCGGTATTATGGCTTATATAATTGCCGCTCTCTTTGAGGGCCCATCTCTCAGCCCAGCAGAATGACAAGCATTTTGCAAACAAACACAGTCTATACTTATTTAATATTTGCCCATGTGTTTTCTACTCCTAATGGAAATTTTTTGAAAATGCTCAAGGGTTAACCTACTAATTTGACATTGGAAGAATATGTTAGATAATGATGCTTATTTCCTATTGATTCACAGACTCTAGTGTAAGAGGTCCTGAATTAGATATTGCTAAGGATATTAGTGTTCCCTGCTGTTCTCTGTAAGTAGAAGCTAAGCCAGTCACAAAGCCAAAAGATATGGGAAATACTCAGATAATGTCACTTTGTCACTTGGTAAGTGTTTATTGAACAAATGACCCAGGTGCAAAACCAGTACTCATTTGTAAATGGCATTAAAGCATTTAGGTAACTTAGCAGAACTTAGGAAGCCATTGGTTTTGAATGGCAAATGACATCTAGGTAACTTGAATTTACTAAATAAAGCTTTGCAAATTTATGTCTGTGGGAAACAGCTGTATTATTGTGATAATTACCCCAGGCTAAGAGAAATGATGCCTTCACTTTAATATTTCCTGGTTAACTAATGGCTGGCATCATTTTGAGAACTAATCCTAAGAGCTCACAATATTGAGTACTTTGTTCATTTAATTTTTGTAACACTATGAAATAGAGGTTATTAGCACCCTAATTTAGATATAAGGCAACAGAGGTTTATTGAATTTAAATGCCAGGATTCACTAAAACCTAGCAAACTTTTTGTAAGATATCCACTTCATTATATACTGCAAATTTATTTTATTCATTGAATTTCTATAATTATGTACAAATAATTCATTTTTTAAAGTATGCATTACCATGGAATCAATGCTAAGATATCTTATTAGGGATCCCCACACAGGCTTATGAAATTGCTAATGACAGAGACACAATATTTACTACAAAAGCAGCCAGGAGTGGTATTAAATGCTGCAGGTGGGTGTCAAAACCCCAGGTAATTATCTGGGGCAGAGGCTCTCAGAAGCTCAGTGAGAAGAGAGACAGAAAAGATTCTACACGGCCTCTGTAATTAAAGAGTGTACATATCACTGATTTATGGGAAGAATATTTTAAGCTATTGAAAGGAAGCAAAAATAATTTTAAAAAATCCATACCTAGACAAGTCTATGTAAATTTTGAGAAGACCCAAAACAAAGGAAGAACCCTAAAAGCTTCAACAACTCAAAATTAATAAGTAAATTCTGGAAGGCTGATGGATATAAAGTCAATATGCAAAAGAATCAATTATATTCTATATTAGTAATAAACAACAGGACAATGAAATGTAGAAAAGAATTATGAAATATCAAATACACAGGAACATATATTTTAAATATGCAATATTATTACACAGAAAACTAAAAAATATTGAAAAATCTACCAGTAGTTTAAAATAGGGGAAGGATATGCCTGCGTTGGGGCTTTCCTGTAGCTCAGCTGGTAAAGAATCTGCCTGCAGTGCAGGAGACCCCGATTCGATTCCTGGGTCGGGAAGATCCCCTGGAGAAGAGATAGGCTCCCCGCTCCAGTATTCTTGGGCTTCCCTGCTGGCTCAGCTGGTAAAGAATCCGCCTGCAATGCCAGAGACATAGGTTCAATCTCTGGGGTGGGAAGATCCCCTGGAGAAGGGAAAGGCTACCCACTCCAGTGTTCTGGCCTGGAGAGTCCCATGGGCTGTATAGTCCGTGGGGTGCCAAAGAGTCGGACATGACTGAGCATTAACACTTTCAGTTTCATGGTCAACATAGTAGTTTTATTTAAATTGACCTCAAGAGTCAATGCAATCTAAATTTTAAAAACCCAGTACACGTGTGTTTGTCTGTATGTATGAGCCTCTTTGAAAACTGACAAGCAGTTTCTAAAAATCAAGGGAAATGCAAAATTAAAAAGATTGTAAGCAGTAAAGAAGAACATTGTATTGTAAGGCTTCATAAAGAAGAACAAAATTGGAAGATTTATGCTGCAAATATCATGCTGTGCAACAAAGTCACAATAGTTAAAGTGTGGTGTTGCCTCAGGGATAGATAACTGAGCTAACGGAAAAGAAGAGTGTGCAAAACCCTGCCCGTAAACATACGGCACTTTATTTATGACACTGGTGGCACTGTAATACGAGGGAGAAATGAGGGTACTTTTGAAAATTGATCCGTATTGGCGCAAAGCGGCACTGCACTGCTGTGTCAGTCTCTGCTGCACAGTAAAGTGAGTCAGCTCTCTGTATACACACATCCCCGCGTTTCTGAGTTTCCCTCCCATTTAGATCACCGAAGAGCGCTGGGTAGAGTCCCCTGAGTAGGGTTCTCCTTGGTTATCTGTTCTATACACAGTACCAATAGTGTGTATGTATATCAAGCCCATCTCCCAGTTCCTCCCGCCTTCTTCCCCTACCTTAGCGCTCACATGTTTGCTGTCCACGTGTGTGTCTCTATTTCTGCTTTGCAAATAAGTCCATCCATACCATTTTTCTATATTCTACATGTATGTGTTGACATGCAATATTTGTTTTTCTCTTTCTGACTCACTTCACCCTGTGTGACAGTCTCTAGGCTTATCCACATCTCTGCAAATGGCACAATTCCATTCCTTTTTATGGCTGAGGAGTATTCCACTGTGTTTATGCACCACATCTTATTTACGCATTCCTCTGTTGATGGACATTTAGGTTGCTTCTTTGTCCTGGCTGTTGTAAATATTTCCACAGTGAACATTAGAGTACCTGTATCTTTTGAAGTTATAGTTTCCTCCAGGCATATGCCCAGGAGTGCAGGGATTGCTAAGTCAATGGAGCTCTATTTTCACTTTTTTTAAAAACTTCCATGCTGTTCTTCTGAGTGACTGCATCAATTTACATTCCCACCAATGATGCAAAAAGGTTCCATTTTCTCCATACCCTTTCCAGCATTCATTGTCTGTAGATTTTATGATGACGGCCATTCTGACCAGTGGAAGGTGATACCTCATTGTGGTTTTAATATGCATTTCTCTAATGATCAATGATGTTGAGCATCTTTTCACATGTTTGTTGGCCTTCTGTAGGTCTTATTTCTACAGGTTGAAAAACAAACTTGACCATTCTAAACACTAAGTTGAAATTAATTCCAGATGGATTTTCATCCAATGGTAAAAAGGAAAAAAAATAAAACTTCTAAAAGATAACATCAGTTCAGTTTAGCCACTCAGTCATGTCTGACTCTTTGCGACCCCATGAATCACAGCACGCCAGGCCTCCCTGTCCATCACCAACTCCGAGAGTTCACCCAAACTCATGTGCATCGAGTTGGTGATGCCATCCAGCCATCTCATCCTCGGTCGTCCCCTTCTCCTCCAGCCCCCAATCCCTCCCAGCATCCGAGTCTTTTCCAATGAGTCAACTCTTCACATGAGGTGGCCAAAGTATTGGAGTTTCAGCTTTAACATCAGTCCTTCCAATGAACACCCAGGACTGATCCTTTTGGATGGACTGGTGGGATCTCCTTGCAGTCCAAGGGACTCTCAAGAGTCTTCTCCGACACCACAGTTCAAAAGCATCAGTTCTTCAGCGCTCAGCTTTCTTTACAGTCCAACTCTCACATCCATAAATGACCACTGGAAAAACAATAGCCTTGACTAGATGGACCTTTGTTGGCAAAGTAATGTCTCTGCTTTTGAATATGCTGTCTAGGTTGGTCATAACTTTTCTTCCAAGGTCATAACTTTTCTTCCAAGGAGTAAGTGTGTTTTAATTTCATGACTGCAGTTACCATCTGCAGTGATTTTGGAGCCCCTAAAAATAAACTCTGACACTCTTTCCACTGTTTCCCCATCTATTTCCCATGAAGTGATGGGACCAGATGCCATGATCTTCGTTTTCTGAATGTTGAGCTTTAAGCCAACTTTTTCACTCTCCTCTTTCATTTTCATCAAGATGCTTTATAGTTCCTCTTTAACTTTCTGCCATAAGGGTAGTGTCATCTGCATATCTGGGGTTATTGATATTTCTCCTGGCAATCTTGATTCTAGCTTCTGCTTCTTCCAGCCCAGCGTTTCTCATGATGTACTCTGCTTATAAGTTAAATAAGCAGGATGACAATATCCAGCCTTGATGTACTCCTTTTCCTATTTGGAACCAGTCTGTTTTTCCATGTCCAGTTCTAACTGTTGCTTCCTGACCTGCATATAGGTTTCTCAAGAAGCAGGTCAGGAGTCTGGTATTCCCATCTCTTTCAGAATTTTCCACAGTTTATTGTGATCCATACAGTCAAAGGCTTTGGCATAGTCAATAAAGTAAAAATAGATGTTTTTCTGGAACTCTCTTGCTTTTTCAATGATCTGACGAATGTTGGTAATTTGATATCTGGTTCTTCTGTCTTTTCTAAAACCAGCTTGAACACCTGGAAGTTCATGGTTCCCTTACTGCTGAAGGCTGGCTTGGAGAATTTTGAGCATTTCTTTACTAGCATGTAAGATGAGTGCAATTGTGCAGTAGTTTGAGCAGTCTTTGGCATTGCCTTTCTTTGGGATTGGAATGAAAACTGACCTTTTCCAGTCCTGTGGCCACTGCTGAGTTTTCCAAATTTGCTGGCATATTGAGTGCAGCACTTTCACAGCATCATCTTTCAGGATTTGAAACAGCTCCACTGGAATTCCATCACCTCCACTAGCTTTCTTTGTAGTGATGCTTTCTAAGGCCCATTTGACTTCACATTCCAGGACATCTGGCTCTAGATGAGTGATCACATCATCGTGATTATCTTGGTCGTGAAGATCTTTTTTTGTACAGTTCTTCTGTGTATTCTTGCCACCTCTTCTTAATATCTTTTTCTTCTGTTAGGTCCTGACCATTTCTGTCCTTTATCGAGCCCATCTTTGCATAAAGTGTTCCCTTGGTATCTCTAATTTTCTTGAAGAGATCTCTAGTCTTTCCTATTCTGTTGTTTTCCTCTACTTCTTTGCATTGATTGCTGAGGAAGGCTTTCTTATCTCTCCTTGCTATTCTTTGGAACCCTGAATTCAGATGCTTATATCTTTCCTTTTCTCCTTTGCTTTTCACTTCTCTTCTTTCCACAGCTATTTGTAAGGCCTCCCCAGACAGCCATTTTGCTTTTTTGCATTTCTTTTCCATGGGGATGGTCTTGATCCCTGTCTCCTGTACAATGTCATGAACCTCATTCCATAGTCCATCAGGCACTCTATCTATCAGATCTAGGCCCTTAAATCTATTTCTCACTTCCACTGTATAATCATAAGGGATTTGATTTAGGTCATACCTGAGTGGTCTAGTGACTTTCCCTACTTTCTTCAATTTAAGTCTGAATTTGGCACTAAGGAGTTCATGATCTGAGCCACAGTCAGCTCCTGGTCTTATTTTTGCTGACTGTATAGAGCTTCTCCATCTTTGGCTGCAAAGAATATAATCGGTCTGATTTCGGTGTTGGCCATCTGGTGATGTCCATGTGTAGAGTCTTCTCTTTTGTTGTTGGAAGATGGTGTTTGCTATGACCAGTGCGTTCTCTTGGCAAAACTCTATTAGCCTTTGCCCTGCTTCATTCAGTATTCCAAGGCCAAATTTGCCTGTAACTCCAGGCGTTTCTTGACTTCCTACTTTTGCATTCCAGTCCCCTATAAGGAAAAGGACATCTTTTTTGGGTGTTAGTTCTAAAAGGTCTTGTAGGTCTTCATAGAACTGTTCAACTTCAGCTTCTTCAGCATTACTGGTTGGGGCATAGGCTTGGATCACCATGATATTGAATGGTTTGCATTGGAAAAGAACAGAGATCATTCTGTCATTTTTGAGATTGCATCCAAGTACTGCATTTCAGACTATTTGTTGACGATGATGGCTACTCCATTTCTTCTAAGGGATTCCTGCCTGCAGTAGTAGATATAATGGTCATCTGAGTTAAATTCACCCATTCCAGTCCATTTTAGTTTGCTGATTCCTAGAATGTCGACATTCACTCCTTCCATCTCCCATTTGACCACTTCCAATTTGCCTTGATTCATGGACCAGACATTCCAGTTTCCTATGCAACATTGCTCTTTACAGCATCGGACCTTGCGTCTATCACCAGTCACATCCACAACTGGTTATTGTTTTTGCTTTGGCTCCATCCCTTCATTCTTTCTGAAGTTATTTCTCCACTGATCTCCTGTAACATATTGGGCACCTAATGGTCGCAAAGAGTCGGACACGACTGAGCAACTTCACTTTCACTTTAATGACCTGGGGAGTTCATCTTTCAGTGTCCTATCTTTTTGCCTTTTCATACTGTTTACGGGGTTCTCAAGGCAAGAATACTGAAGTGGTTTGCCATCCGCTTCTCCAGTGGACCTCATTCTGTCAGACCTCTCCACCAAGACCCGTCTGTGTTGGGTGGCCCCACACGGCATGGCTTAGTTTCACTGAGTTAGACAAGGCTGTGGTCCGTGTGATCAGATTGGCTAGTTTTCTGTGATTGTGGTTTCAGTGTGTCTGCCCTCCGATGCCCTCTCGCCACACCTACCGTCTTAGCTGGGTTTCTGTTACCTTGGACGTGGGGTATCTCTTCATGGCTGCTCCAGCAAAGCGCAGCCACTGCTCCTTACCTTGGACGAGTCACCCCTCCTGACCTTGAACTTGGAGTAGCTCCTCTCGGCCCTCCTGTGCCTTCAGCTGCTGCTCCTTGGACCTGGGGTTGGTCCTCTCGTCCGCCGCCCCTGACCTTGAGCATGGGGTAGCTTTTCTCGGTCGCAGCCCCTGATCTCGGGAGAGGGTTAGCCCCTCTTGGCTGCCACCCCTGACCTCAGACGTTGGATTAAAGACCCTGCTGCTCTCCAGATGGTCACCCCTTCTCAATAAAGGGGCTTCCCTTGTGCTGTTGCTTTGTCATGTATCTCCTTGGACAATTCATTTCCAAAAGACAGCATAGGAGAGTATTTTCTTGACCTTGGGTTTGGCAAAGATTTCCTAAGCATGACACAAAAAGCCATATCCACAGAAGTAAGTGTGAAAAATTGAAATTCAGAGCTTCTATTTATCAAGTGAAAGTCCCTCAGTCCTGTCTGACTCTTTGTGATACTATGGACTATACAGTCCATGGGATTCTCCAGGCCAGAATACTGGAGTGGGCAGACCTTCCCTTCTCCAGGGGATTTCCCAACCCAGGGATGGAACCCAGGTCTCCCACACTGCAAGCAGATTCTTTACCAGCTGAGCCACACAGGAAGCCTTTTCTAATTATCAAAAGATATTATTCAGAATGTGAAGAGGCATGCCACAGGATAGAAGTTATTTGCAAAAACAAACATGTATCTGACGAAAGACTCATCTATTATATAGAAAGAACTCTTACAAATCAGTAAGGTCAGACAACTAAAAAATGTACTGAAGATTTTTAAACACTTGAAACATAGATTTCCATACCAAAATAAACAATAAACATATAAAAAAGTTGCCCAGCTTCATTCATCTAGGATATACAAATTAAGATCAAAATTAGGTAGCATTTCCTTTCACCAGAATGGTATACTTAAGCACACTGACCACCCTAAGAGTTTGAGAGGATATGGAGCATCTTGACTTCTTCTCTAAAGTATGTCGGTTGGTACAAGTCATCAGCATTTACCAAATCTGAACATACCTATTTTCTGTGAGTCAACAATTCCATTTGTGAAGGTATATCCAGCAAAAAATCATATACAGACACATCATAGACATACATGGAGAAGCATTACTGAAACAATTGCAACGTGGAAGTGCTCATCCATAGGAGACTAAGTATGGAAGTTGTGAAATGATTGCTCAGTAGAGAACCACGCGGCAATGAGAGTGTTATGTGACCACAAGGATGAATCTTATGAACGCACTGCTGAGCAGAGCAAACAGACACACATAAGTAGCATTGTAGGATTTTGCTTAAGGGAAGTTAAAGAGTAGGAAAAACTTATTGATTGCAATATAATTTATAACTGTGGTTACCTTGATGAGGGTGCTGGTTAGTGATTATGAGATGAACTCCAGGGAGTCTGGGATGCTGATAATATACCATCTGTTCACCTGAGGGGATCCCATAGGTCTGTTCACTCTGAGAAATCTCTGTGAGCTCTACATTTAGTATTTGTGTAATTTCCTCAGTGTGGGTCTTTGGTATTAATTTTGTCTTGTAAAAGTATAATAGATGACCTAAAAACGATAAAGCAACTATCTAGTATGGGGAGAGACAGGGGATAGCAGAGAGCTGATAGCAGTGACCTTTCATGTCAGGATGCTTTCTAGGTTTTGTCTTAATATGATAAGTCAATCAATGGAGGTGAAATGGCATGATCGACAATGTTCATGATAATTACAAGACCTAAAAGAAACGATTTGGAAAGACTGCCTTTGGGGATTGGGATCAGGATGTTGGGACAGGCTTGGGACCAAAGTTTTCTAAGCTACTTTGGTGTGATTATAAAACTTTTTAAAGAAAGTATCAAAGTGCCAGAGGTTCATTTTGGTTCCATAAATATTTATGACATACTAAAATTATTCTAGGCACTGTGCTAGATGCTAGGGAAACAAAGATGACTAAGATAGGATGCTTTCCTTCGAGGAGTTCACGGTGGAGTAATGGAAATAGGTACTTAGGCAGACGATGTTCTTTATTTTTCCATTTTAGCTTCATAATGCACATTTTGAAAGAACCGGAAAAATCCACATAAAAAGTAAAAGTACATATAATCCCGTCTCCAAAAAGATATTCTTTATAGTCTTTTTATACATTTGCATCCCTATTTTCTGAAAGATTTATATCAATTTCACATATCATTTTTGTGAGAACATTTTGCCATGTCTTTTAAAGTTCTTCTGTTTATTAGTGGCTACTTAATAGTACCCTAGTGAGTGAGCCACAAATATTGGGACCATTAGCTCATCCTTGGAGGTTAGACAAAGCTTCCTAATGAAGAGGACTCCTCACTGAGAACATGTCTAGTTCAAATAGGGCATCGTTGTCATGGAAAATGTGGAGTTAAGCTCAACAGCTAAGACATTCTTGGGTCCTCTTATCCTATATTTACTACCCTGATGTGGTTTTATTAGACCCAGAAGTTTGCTGTTTTTAAGGTACCTTTACACTGCCATTTCAGTTCATCATTTAGGAAGTTGATCTCACTTTCTGATTTCTCCGCCAACTGCCGCCCACAGCCGTGTACTTATAGCAAGAACTGGAAAATTCCAGGGCAATAAGTAGGCAAGAGGGAGGAGCAGGGCAGCTGAAGTACCCCAGAGCCTGAACTCTAGACTGCTTTTATACCAGGAGAGCCTAGACCCACTGTGGACTCACTGCAAAGTAGCTGACTAAAGGAACCGGAATTGATGTTGCATCTCAGGACAGCAAGGTTGTTCCGAATCCAGACAGAGCGCTGGCAGAGAGGAAGGGAGAGAGGAGGGGAAGAAGAGCGGGGGAAGAGGGGGACGGGAGAGGAAAGACGAAAAAGGAAAGAGAAAGCCGGGCAGCTTGTAAGAACGCACTTTCACTCAAGGTCTGTTTATTTTCTTCTCGGATCCCGATTGTTGAATGTCCTCCAAAGACCTGATATTATGATGATATTTTACAAAATATGTTCTATACAAAACTCCTACACAATGCAAAAGAGCCTCCCACACACTCAGCAGCAGGCCTAGCATGCTACTTTAAGAATTATACACATCAAATTTGCTGGGAATAAAAGGAAAAGCAAAGGATAATTTCCAGACTGACCTGGATATAGAAGTTCTTCTGTCAAAGTTTGATAGCAGATGGAATGATTTAGCCTGACAGTTACACACAAACTTCACTAGGGTGAAAATGATCACCCATGGCAGCGAAGCAATAACTTTGGAAACTGAGAGACTATGAGAGCTAGGTTTTATTTTTTAACTACTTAAATTAGAAGTATTTTCGTATGCTAAAATGAGGCTTTGAAATTATGATGATTCAGACATACACTGGGCTTCCCCTGTGCCTCAGCTGGTGAAGAATCTGCCTGCAATGTGGGAGACCTGGGTTCGATCCCTGGGTTGGGAAGATCCCCTGGAGAAGGGCTAGGCTACCTACCGGGGTCCAGCCCCAGCAGGATCCAGAGATATCCAAAGCATGACGGTGTCGGCGACTGAGAGATTGATAGAGAGATAAGAAAAGAATGTTATAGTTAAGAAAATAGAGGAGAGAAAGAGGCTGATATTCCTTGGTTTAGGCAGAAAACCAATAAAGCCCCAGCACGGGACTTGCACTGTTCACGTAGGCCACAGGCGCCCTCTCGATTCGCAGAAGGTGCCCCACCTTGGGCACCTTCTCAAGTGAGTCTTAGAAGCCCGGGCAGAGAAGTGAACTCAGAGGGCCCCTGTGCTCCAGGGAGTCAGCCTGAAAAGAAAGAAAGACACGGGGAGACCAAGCTGCAGTGAGCAAGGCCCGCAACTTTATTTTCCAAAGGAGCTTATATACCTTAAGCTGTACATAGAGAATAATGGAAGATGCAGAGTCATGCAGGGTCAGCAGCCCTGACCCTTATCGAGACCAGGCTTTCTTTCTGCATACCTATCTGTATACACAGGTCTTAGGGGATTTACATCATCTTCTGGCCAGGAGGCCTGGTAACATTTTACAACTCTTTCTTCTGATAAAGCTTAGTTAACCAGAAAGCTTATTTTCTCTAAAAGTGTTTTTTCTAAAGTCAGGTGCCATTCTCCGAAAGCACTAGATAAAGTTGCATTCCTATAGGGCAAAGGTGCAGTGGGCTATAACAGGGAAAGAATTTATTAACTCAGGGTTTAGTGTTGTTAATATCAAGGCCACTACTTATATTTCTATATATCAACTATGTTAATTAATGCACACAATATGAAAACTTGGCAGCAAACATTGGCTCAACAAGGAGACCCTTCACCGGTACCATTCTATTAATTTTGATTCCTCGAAAGGCTTTATTTAAGCTTCCCGTGCCTCTCACAGTTGGGAGGCTGTAAACAATCACAAGTGTAGCTGTAAAAGTCCAGATAAATCTGTCAGGCGAGTTAGAGAGCCATCAAAGGAGTGTTGAATTGAAACACTCCTATTATGCCCAGGAGATTTATTAACTAGAGCTCTAAGCTGATTTTCTTCAGAGAATGGTGGTCGGGGATAGCCCCCCCCCCGTTGGTGTCAGAGGGGTTGGTGAAAGGCATA
The DNA here is from genome assembly GCF_014754425.2 of Oryx dammah. Classification (NCBI taxonomy): domain Eukaryota; kingdom Metazoa; phylum Chordata; class Mammalia; order Artiodactyla; family Bovidae; genus Oryx; species Oryx dammah. Next base: position 746,979 of record NW_024070186.1, on the reverse strand, counting down.
ATATAGTAAACAGTAGACAGGCAGATTCTAGTTTTGGGGTAGATGTTTGAGCAGGTCCAGGGGGTCCCTCGAGTCCTGATCTGCCTTGCTCGTCAGGTCTCTTCCACGTGACTTTGTCATGGGTGGGATCGGCCCAGGGAGTCCCTTGAGTCCTGAAGCTTTGCTTCAGTATATAGTTCAGTATAGAGTTCAGTATAATCCTTGGGGTCACAAAGAGTCGTACATGACTGAGCGACTTTTACTCATTCACTTCCTATGCTAACATGAGACTTTGAAATCATGATGACTCAGACATACACTACTTACTTTCCAACAACACATGTGAACACTACAATTAATCTAGTAATTCCTTTTATTGATAATGTATAATTAGGATGCTACATGATCTGAACATATTACTTCTCTTACTTTAAGTGCTTTACACCCATTATAATTAAGCAAAGCAAAGTTAAAATCACACACATAATAAGGAAAGTGGTATTAATAAATGAAATAAAATTGTCCTCCATACTCAGTTTAATTGCCACAAAAGACTATTACTACATACTTTTACAGATGGTGGGGCTTCCAAACACTGAGCCCATTAATGTATTAACACAGCCTGAAATTGATGTTTAACTCCTTGGACTTGGAGCAGAATCAGTTCTTTCCTTTGCTGAGTGTTTATCATAAATAGAGATCTCCTCATGCTAATAAAATATTTAAGCATCAGAATAAGTGAAGTCGCTCAGTCATGTCTGACTCTTTGTGACCCCATGGACTGTAGCCTACCAGGCTCCTCTGTCCATGGGATTTTCCAGGCAATAGTACTGGAGTGGATTGCCATTTCCTTCTCCAGGGGATCTTCCAGACCCAGGGATGGAACCTGGGTCTTCCACATTGTAGACAGATGCTTAACCGTCTGAACCACCAGGGAAATAACAATTCAACATTTAGTTGTTAAGCAATATGTGTTTTTCTTGGCATAGTTTTAATCCTTTGAGAGACATTTCATCTTTGAACTTATAGAAAGAATATACACCTACGTATGCTGGCATGTAGCAGGCGTTTCTTAAATATTTCTTGAATTTCTTCCATCAAGAAGTTATTTACACAAACAACCATTCTTAATTATTTGACAGGTTGCTGGAAAACCTTAAATCTGGGTTTCTTCCCACAATTGTATACCACTACTGTTGCCTGGAAAACCCCATGGACAGAGGAGTCTGGTGGGCTGCAGTCCATGGGGTCACTAGGAGTTGGACACGACTGAGCGACTTCACTTTCACTTTTCACTTTCATGCATTGGAGAAGGAAATGGCAACCCACTCCAGTGTTCTTGCCTGGAGAATCCCAGGGACGGAGGAGCCTGATGGCCTGCTGTCTGTGGGGTTGCACAGAGTCGGACACGACTGAAGTGACTTAGCAGCAGCAGCAGAGCAAGCTGAAAATACATAGCACTTTTCACTTTGATGGAAAATTTAACATAAATTGAGCACCCACTGTTTTTTACATACATCAGGCACTTTTTAAAAACATATATTAACACTTTAAATCCTTATTGATAGGAAAATCCTGTCAATAAGGTACAATTATACTCATTTTACATATAAAGACACCATGCAAGGGAATTGTATATCTTGTCTGATTTACAAAATTAGGAGGTGGTATAACCAGGATTCAAATCCAGTGTGGTCTGATTCCAAAGTCCATATTTCCTCTGCAATATTATATGCCTCCTATATATAGACCTTAAGTTCATCTCTATTCTAGTCACTTCTCCAAAATATTGAGACCTTTCTTGTTAATATGGGCTGACTTTAGTAGCATGGTGGCCATATTTTCCATAGAGAAATGGTAATGTTTAACCTGATAAACAGTTTTAAGTCCAGTGTTAGACTAGCTGGAAGTTAGTATGAGAGAGGTTGATTTCTGATTAATGTAGGGACAAGAAAGAATTCGAGTTGGGGCTATCTTGGAATATTCAGAAGGATGGATATAATAACAGGTTGACACATTTACACTGATTTATCGATTTGATGCTAAGAAATTTTTAACATAATTCCTTAGACATTGGGATTTTGGCACAGAAATGTTTTGACAGGTCTTAACAGACAAAACAGACATTTTTAGCCTTTTTTTTTTTTTAACTAAAACCTGCTGAAGTTAGTGACTTCACCCAACCCCTGAGCTTCCTGCGTGCTGAACTGCTCAGTCATGTCTGACTCTTTGTGACCCCACAGACCATAGCCCGCCAGGCTCCTCTGTCCACAGGATTCTCCAGGCAAGAATACTGGAATAGGAAGCTGCTCCCTTCCCTGAGCATCTTACCTCCTGGCCAATTCCACAGGGATTGATGCTGAAATCTGAACAGACAGTTGATCTGCCCACAAATATGGGCACACCTCATTCTTTCTCCCAGTTCCACAAACCCAGGTGGGTCCAAGGCTTTCTCGGGCTCCCTACTGGTGGTGTCACTAGGCCATTCCCACTGTTAGACCAACAGCTACTGTTTAGGGCCAAATCCTCACATCTTTTCTGACTTTGAGATTCCTGATCCCACCCCAGAGCGTGCAGCTCCTGGGAAGTTGAGTCCGTCTGCACACTCTACTTCTGTAAGACAAATCCCATCCCCAGGCCCCATCCACTCTGGAATTCTGGTCAACAAAGCCTGATCTTTCATTACGCTCTGGTGGTGCTTTAGGGAGGGAAAGTCTCAACGAAGAGGCAGGGATGAAGGGAGTCAGAAAGAGAAAAACAAATGCCGTATATTAATGCATACGTGTGGGCTCTAGAAACATCAGGTCCTGATGAAACTATATTTGCAAAGCAGAAATAGAGACACAGAGGACGAATGTATGGACTCTAAGGAGGGGAGGGGGATGAAGTGAGAGGTTGAAATTGACATATATACACTGCTATGCTTCAGCCACCGCATGCGAAGAGCGGACTCACTGGAAAAGACTCTGATGCTGGGAGGGATTGGGGGCAGGAGGAGAAGGGGACGACCGAGGATGAGATGGCTGGATGGCATCACGGACTCGATGGACGTGAGTCTGAGTGAACTCCGGGAGCTGATGATGGACAGGGAGCCTGGCGTGCTGCGATTCATGGGGTCACAAAGAGTCGGACATGACTGAGCGACTGAACTGAACTGGACTGAACTGATGCATAACCAGATAACTCCTGAGAAACTGTAGCCCAGGGGACTCTGCTCAGTGCTTGGTGGTGACCTAAATGGGAAGGAAACCCAAAAAAGAGGAGAGATATGTGCATATATAGCTGATTCGCTTTGCTGTACAGTAGCTAATGCAACCTTGTAAAGCAAGTATACTCCAATTAAAAAAAAATACTATCTGACCAAGAAATCTCATCGAAACAGGAGTCACATATTCATGGACCCTCTGGCTCTTCTCAGAAAGGCAGCAAGGGCTCGACGCACAGCTGCTGGTTTTCTCTGTTGATTCTTTGTTCCTTGAATGGTCTCAAAATTTCTAATATCTATCACTCTTAAAATTAAAGCGACTAGAGAGCTGGGGTTCAGATTGCCCAGGAAATCCTCAATTACATTTCTAACATCTTTTCTGGAGTCTTTATTAATATAAATATGTCACATTTAATATCCTAAAACTAATTTCAAATGATGGCTTTGGGGAAGAGACTAATATTCTCATAAAGGTTAACCCAGTTTTTTTATTATAGACTTACTTTTGAAATGTAATTGTTATTGTAATAAAACTATAAGGCCCTAACTTGATAGCTTATTCTATGAAATTATTAAAACAGTTTCATCATACCTACACAACTATGGGCTTCCCAGGCACTGCTAGTGGAAAAGAACTGGCCTGCCAGTGCAGGAGACATGAGAGACGTGAGTTCGATCCCCGGGTCTGGAAGATCCCCTGGAGGAGGGCATGGCAACCCACTCCAGTATTCTTGCCTGGAGAATCCCATGGACAGAGGAGCCTGGTGGGCTACAGTCCAAAGAATCACACAGAGTCAAACACGACTAAAGCAACTTAGCACACACAGAACTCTACACAACTATACCCAACTGCTAGAATAATACAGATGTTGAAGAGAGTACAAAATAAAAGTTTTTGTTGTAACCGGAATGGTGGCCAACAGATTAAGTGTAGGTCAAAGGGGGTCTATTTTTCATATTATTGAGTGTTTTTCAAAAGATATTTTATCCTGATCAAGCCACATGGAATCGAAATGACTAAATTGGGATGTATCCTGTGGCAAAGTGCCTGCAGCAAAATGCCTGGGTCAGAAGAGTGGTGCCGTGGCCCAAGTGAGCGTGTGCACACTCGGTGCCTGGGTCAGAAGAGAACGTGTGCACACTCTCGGTGCCTGTGTCTGAAGAGCGGTGCCGTGGCCCAAGTGAGCGTGTGCACACTCTCGGTGCCTGGGTCAGAAGAGAA
>NW_024070186.1:685067-742563 GCF_014754425.2 Oryx dammah | reverse complement strand
TCAGAAGAGTGGTGCTGTAGCCCAAGTGAGCGTGTGCACACTCTCGGCGTGTGGTAGTCTCTCATGTCTCAGAGCTATGTAAATAGGGTCAGACCCATTTATGGCTGAGTGAAGGCTTGTCAATGGTCTTCTAATATAGGTAGAAACATGATCATTAGCATGGGTTAGTTAATTTGCCTCACTAATATTGCCGAGTAACTACTATAGTCCAGGCTTCTTTCAATAATAACTTCTCCTGGGACTTCCCTGGAGTCCAGTGGTTAACTCTGTGCTTCCCCTGCAGGTTCAGTCCCTGGTAGGGAGAACTCAGATCCCACATGCTGTGTGGTGAGGCCAAAAAGAAAAAATATATATATATTTAAATTAATTATATTATTATCAGCGTCTAAGATCACTGACATCCTTTTAAAATAATTTGTTCAATGTGAATCATGATTCATGAAGTTAATTAAGTAAATTACAAGATATTTAAGGAGGAGAAATCCCATATGTGCCCAGATAAGTGGCATTCCATTACAGTATACTAAAGTCACCAGTAAACGGGTTAACTATCTCAGCTAACTTACTGTATCGGGGAAGTCCTGATACCTGCATACTGCGCTAGAATCCATTTTGTAAACAAGTCTCTCCTCTTTACCATGTGTGAGCACACAAAGCTTGAAGTACCCTTTGCTCACAGATTAAAATGTTTTAAATCATAGCTTCTTGTCTCTTCGAAAATTGTCTAGTCAAGGAATATGATATCAAGCATAAGAAGACTCAGTGTGCTGAAAAGCAAGCTCATTATAAAATATAGCGATCTCATCTGGCTAAATCAGCTTCAACTTACAGCCTTTATCTTCATAAAATTCCATGATTTTCACTTAAAGTGGCTGTGGCGCAGTGAGCACGCAGCCGTGCTCCTCTGATCCCGATCTGTAGCCTGCACGTTGGTGGGTGAGGAGGCAGCCCCCCAGCCCCTTGACGCGTGGCGTTGTCTCCTCAGCCTTGATGCACGCCCTGGTGTTCGGAAACGTGACGGCGATCATCCAGAGAATGTACTCCAGGTGGTCCCTCTATCACACCAGAACCAAGGACCTGAAGGACTTTATCCGCGTCCATCACCTGCCCCAGCAGCTCAAGCAGAGGATGCTGGAGTATTTCCAGACAACCTGGTCAGTCAACAATGGAATAGATTCCAATGAGGTAATGTGAATTTCTCCTGTGGACGTTTTCAGGCAGAAAGCACATATTCTAAGGGAAACACAAGGGCTTTCGTGCAGGTCTAAGGAGTGAAGCACACACCTACCAACTTCCTTATCTCTTTACACTTAGCCTCTCATGCCCCCACAGGGGGTTCTTTTGTCTGGTCTTACTTACGTTTCCGTGATGTCCCTGTGGATTGGCCAGTGCTTCACAGTAGCTTGCTACTTCGGTCAGTCAGGTAGACATATTTTCATGTGAGATGACCCTCTTTGAAGAAACCAATTCTTATGACAGTTGAATGGTATAATCATGGACTATTAGATTAATCAAGATAATGTTTACCTTTAAAACCAACAAAGTAAAAAAAATGCATTTTCTGCAAACATGTTATGTTTGGACTTCCAGGAACACCCTGGACCACCACTGTGGGTATCCTATAAGTCAAGCAGCCATCCCATCAACCTGTCAATAAAGTCAGTCATCAATATTTTTAAGTGCTTATTTGGTTTTTCCTCTCTTCAGATGATCAGGACAGCCAAGGAAACTCTAGAGGGCCTAAACTCCGTATCTTCTGCCCCGAGTCAAGTGTTTTTGTGAGAAGCAGGCCACAAGGAACAATACGTTTCATTCTAGAGTCTTTTAGTAATTGATTGTCTTTCTCCAGACTTATGAATAGCTGATTACTCAGGAGCACACAGCCGGGGTCACAGTCACAGAAACCCGGGATTATTCGTACATGTAGCTTTCTCTTCTGTCCTCTGACTGGTCAAACAGTGGGGATATGTCCCTGTGGTCTTACAGTCTGTCGGCTACACAGGACTGCCCCCCAGCTTGATTCCTTCCTTCATCCTCTCTGGCAGCTTTTGAAGGACTTTCCGGACGAGCTCCGCTCCGACATCACCATGCACCTGAACAAGGAAATCTTGCAGCTGTCCCTGTTCGAGTGCGCCAGCCGGGGCTGCCTGCGGTCGCTGTCTCTGCACATCAAAACCTCCTTCTGCGCGCCCGGGGAGTACCTGCTGCGCCAGGGGGATGCTTTGCAGGCCATCTACTTCGTGTGCTCGGGCTCCATGGAGGTTCTTAAAGACAGCACGGTGCTGGCCATTCTCGGTAGGTCTTGTTGAAAAGCCCCATGAAGTTCTGCTCTGAAGCATGAATTAAGAACATGAAAAGAGGGGAGAGCTTGGGACTGAGAGGAGGAAGACGAGGGAAGAGTATGTCGGTTCAGGACAGGGGTTTAATCTGCCAAAGTATTATTACGCTGTTAGGCCACATACTCAGTTTGCACTGTGCGGTTATATGCACCACCTGGTTTGACTCTTACTGAAAAGCCATTTTTCATAAATATTGCCCCTATTTTACTAGCGAATAAATAATAGTTGACTTAATTTCTCCCAAATAACATGGCAAGAGAATGAACACAGTTCTGTTTGATTCCTAAAGCCAAGTTTTGAACGATGACGTACATTGCCTCTTGGTGAAATAGCTGCTGTTTTAAGAGTGTGTCTGCATTTTTGTGGAGAATCCATTCAGAGAAGAACATTGGAAATTGTTTCATCTGTGCTAGAAATAGCACAAAAGTGAATGCATATTGAGAATAAGCTCTTGTAGCAATCATTAATACAATACAGTCATGGTGATGATAGGCTAATTTTCCTCCCTCAAAGAAAACTCACAGAACAATTTGGGAAGATTTTGTATCACAAAGTTGACTCCAACTATTAAGATGCAGTGTTTATTGAAATGTAAAGGTCAGCTAACAACAGATGACAAGCAGGGTTAATGTAGAAAAGCTCCTACCTATTGATACAATTTTATGTGTATCTCTTTTAAAAATCATTTTCATTTGTTTATTTTTTCAACTCATATTTCTTGAGGGCCTATGAATGAATCAGGTAAACAGGTAAACAAGATATTTTGAACACCAGTTGCTGCTGCTGCTGCTGCTGCTAAGTCACTTCAGTCGTGTCCGACTGTGTGACCCCACAGACGGCAGCCCACCAGGCTCCCTGTCCCTGGGATTCTCCAGGCAAGAACAGAACACCAATGTTTAGAATTTATGTTAATGAAAAGTGGCTAATGCAGCTTTTTAAATTTTTTTTAATTTCCATGTTCAAGAACCTAATTTTACATCTTAACCCTTTATAAAATATTTTCACATGTGGGACCTTCATTAAGTTTTCCTAACACAAGGAGACAGATGAGAGGCATTTTTTTCCCAAGGTCAAAGCTAGCCTAGGCCTTCAGATGCTCTATCCAATGCACTTTCCCCTCTAAACAATGCCTTTTAAAAAATCAATTTATGTTTTAATTGAAAGCTAATTGCTTTACAGAACCTTGTTGTTTTCTGTCAAACCTCAACATGAATCAGCCACAGGTGTACAGGGGCAGTATATCCCGTCCCCTTGAGCCCCCTCCCTCTCCGTCCCCATCCGACCCTCTAGGTTGACACGGAGCCCCTGTTTGGGTTTCCTGAGACCCAGGGCAAATTCCCACTGGCTGTCTATTTACACATGGTGTTGCAAGTTTCCACGTTCCTCTCTCCGTGCATCTCACCCTCTCCTCTCTCCCCGTGTCCAGAAGTCTGTTCTCTGTGTCTTAAACAATGCCTTTTAGTCTTTGTGACCGTTGTGAGTATGCAGTCAGTTGCTTTTCGCCATAAGCTTCAGGATGGGTTCTGTTCTGGAAGAGAATAACGCTGACTGCTTCCCTGACATGAGCAGAGTGTTATGTGTCCACTCTCCAGTTCCAATCTTGAAGCACTAGTACGTTGCTGTTATGACCCCAGTTAGAGGTGCAGAGATGGGGGCAGCTAGGGGTGTAACACCAATGTGCTTTCCACTGCTTCCTGATGACTTTCGTTGGCCTCTTAATCAGAGGAGAGGTGGGGCTTACCTTCCAAAGTTTGGATTCAACTCTTGATTCACCCCTATATTTTTCTCTTTTTTTTTCTTTAATTTGGACCATTTAAAAAAAATCTTTATTGAATTTGTTACAATATTGCTTCTCTTTCATGTTTGGCTTTTTGGCCACAAGGCATGTGGGCTCTTCACTCCCTGACCAGGGATGGAACTGACATCATCTGCCCTGCAGGGTGGAGCCTCAACCCCTGGACTGCTGGGGAGTCCATGGTTTTCTTCTTAATAGAAAGGCATAGAAAGGTGACTAAGTAACATAGCAACAAGCTGGCCTCGGTGTGGCCAGCTTGTTATCAGTGTGAGGATGAGATTCTATAGATGTCTGTTTTTCAAGAGGAGAATTGAACACTCTTTTCTGTCCATTTATCAATTCAGTGAAGTTAAAAACCAGTCACTCCATCATTTTTTATTCAAAATTAAAAGTGAGAATCCTTGAAAATTTGCTTCAAAAGCCTCGCTCCAATCATAAAACATTTTTCCGTGGGTTTCCTTAGTACCACTGTACGTTCTGTAGCCTGCCTGCCAACACAGTCTGCTTTTAAGAGGGCATTTAGTGCCATTTGCATCAACACGGACGGACTCAGAGTTTGTCATACTGAGTGAAATAAGTGAGATAAAGAAATAAATATCATAGGGTGTCATTTATATGTGGAATCTTAAAAAAAAGAAAACTGGTACAGATGACCTTATTTACAGACACCCACGTAGAAAACAAACTTACGGTTACCGGGTGAAAAGGGAAGGAGGGATGAGTCGGGAGCCTGGGAGGGACAGGAACACACTGCCACGTGTAAAATAGATGCCTGATGGGGATCAGGAAACTCTACTCAGTATCGGAAGGAAATCCAAAAAAGAGTGGATATACGGACACGTGTAACTGGTCCATTCTACTGCCCCTGAAACTAGCACGGCAGTGTAAAACAACTATGCTGCTGCTGCTGCTGCTAAGGCGCTTCAGTCGTGTCCGACTCTGTGCGACCCCATAGACGGCCTCCCACCAGGCTCCCCCGTCCCTGGGACTCTCCAGGCAAGAACACTGGAGTGGGTTGCCATTTCCTTCTCCAGTGCATGAAAGTGAAAAGTGAAAGGGAAGTCGCTCAGTCGTGTCCGACTCTTCGCGACCCAATGGACTGCAGCCCACCAGGCTCCTCCGTCCATGGGGTTTTCCAGGCAAGAGTACTGGAGTGGGGTACCATTGCCTTCTCTGAAAACAACTATAATTAATCAAAATAAAAATAACAGGGATTTAGTTATTTTTCTAGCAACTTATGGTTTGATATACATATAACTAAATTGATCCAGCATTTTCAGATGTATATATTATGGGTTTTTCCATAATTGTGGAGAATGTTTAAATTTGGTAACTAGCAACAACTCCAGGAATGGAATATGAGGGCATTATCCCTGACATTACATCACAGTAGGTACAAATTTGACAGCTTCTATGTAAATACTATTGTTTGTAATACACGATTCTGTCAGATTTTCTTCTTTCAAAAAAGCTTCTGAAAGAAAGTGAAAGTGAAGTCGTTCAGTTGTGTCCGACTCTTTGTGACCCCGTGGACTGTAACCTGCCAGGCTCCTCCATCCATGGGATTTTCCAGGCAAGAATACCGGAGTAGGTTGCCATTTCCTTCTCCAGGGGATCTTCCCCACCCAGGGATCGAACCCGGGTCTCCTGCATCACAGGCGGACTCTTTACCGTCTGAGCCACTGGGGAATCCTGGTGGCCCATACCAACAGCTAAAAGCCTAAGCCATTGGCTTGTGCCTCTGGCCCTGGCTTCCTCCATAACTTGAGCTTCCCATATTTAGCATTTCACACTTTTGCTGGTACCCTGTACCTCTCAAAAGTGATTTAAATCCACGTGGCCCTTCTAAAACTTGCCTATGTGGTATTGGGACCAAGCCCAAACAAATATAATAAGTTATTAATATTTTCTCTCTGTGGTTAACATTATCTCAATGGAGATCAACTATTTTGCTTTCCCTATGGTAATATTGTCTTATCGGCCAATATAAATCAATATTGACTCTGATAAACTTTAGCACATTGCTTAAATATAGCTATTTAATACATATTCACTCTGCCAACGAAATGAATTAATACATAATATCGTAAGGGAAACCTATCACCAAGCACCTGTCAAGCCAAAACTTATTCAAGCCATTCCATTGTCCAATCAATGCTTGAAAGCATTTCTTAATCCGATGCAGTTGACAGAGAGGCAGGGATTTGTTACAGGAATAGAATTTGTTTGCCTGTGCACCTTCATGCCATGTACCAAGGTCTTCACTGTGATTTAAAAGAAGACAACAAAGCCCAGTAAATGCCCTGCTCGCAGACGGCATTAGTCTGCCTAATTATAATTAAACGTGAGTTATGGCTCTAACCAGAAAGGTTTGCAGATGTCTCTCATCAACTTTATTTTTCCCCCAGTGGAAAGATAACTGACTAGTAAATATCAGAAACAGAATTCTGATAGAGACTGCGCTGCTGTGCTGTGCTTAGTCACTCAGGCATGTCCCACTCTTTGTGACCCCATGGACTGCAGCCCACCAGGCTCACTGTCCATGAGCATCCTCCAGGCGAGAACACTGGAGTGGGTGGCCGTGCCCCCCTCAGGGGAATTTCCCAACCCAGGGATCAAACCCAGGTCTCTTGCATTGCAGGCGGATTCTTTACCAGCTGAGCCACCAGGGAAGCCCAAGAATACTGGAGTGGGGAGCCTGTCTCTTCTCCAGGGGAACTTCCCAACCCAGGAATCAAACTGGGGTCTCCTGCATTGCAGGTGGATTCTTTACTAACTGAGCCACCTGGAAAGCCCCAACAGAGACTGTAACGGACCACAAAAACCTCCCCTTCTTTTAGAAATAAGGATACTGAAACCCAGAGGAATTAAGAAACTTAGATCTAGGCTCTAAATCTAGATAGTGAGTAATCACAAAGTTGTAAAATTAGTGAGGGTGAAAATTAGGCCCCACACAAGGCCTGGGACACATGTCAGTGATCTATAAATATTCACTAAATAAATAAAAAAACCAGAATTCTAGGATCCCAAGTCAGCAAGATGCTGGGGCCTTTGTGGCTGAAATCACCATTCTGTGGGCACTCAGGTACGAGAGTAGGATGACCCTAAAGTTTTTCCAAACACAGTAGAAAGTGTGAATTTTCACCATGGCAGCATGGTGGTCAAGGTAAATTCTCCTCAGGTGTACAAAAGTTGGGGCTTCCCCGGAGGCTCAGCAGTAAAGAATCTGCTTGCAATGCAGGAGACCCGGGTTTGATCCCTGGGTGGGGAAGATCCCCTGGCGGAGGGCATGGCAACCGCCTCCAGCCTTCTTGCCTGGAGAATCCCGTGCACAGAGGAGCCTGGCAGGCTGCAGCCCACGGGGTCACACAGAGGTGGTCATGAACGGGGGTGACTCAGCAGCAGCATACAAAGCCTGGACGTTTGCCGTTTTCAGTCCAGCCTGGCTGTGTTGACACTTTACGTCAGTACCCAGCTTTGAATTTTTGAGCAGCAACTTAGATTTCTAACAAAACATGCAGAGAAAAGAAATCGCCAAGTTAGTATTGGTGACAATAAATTCTTCAGTTTATTCTCTTAGTGTCTATAAATGTAGAGTTTAGTCTTTTTTTCTTCTGCCAAATAGGCTCAATTTCAAGGTTTTAAAAAGATAATACCTAGAAATAATTCAATAATTTGAGTTTTTGGTCTGCCACAAATACTTACGAATGTCTCAGATATTCATGGATAAGTTGGCACATCTCTTTTTAATGTCAAGTTCAATAAAAACAGACTTTTACTGACGCCTGCTGCATGCCAGAAACTGCTTCCAGAAATTCTGAGCAAAACAAAAAAATAAACATTTAGAAGTTTAAAAATTAATTGAATGAAGAATGGTGGGACAGTTTGTTCTACAACATTCCAAAGATATTATTTGCTTGGTGAGTTTTGGCTGGCAAATTGTTGGTTGTTGGTTCCCTACAAAATGGATCAAAGTGACCATTTGGAAAAAAATAAAGCTCAGGCATGATGATGTTTGAGGACAAAGATAAAGCAGAAACTCCCGAGCTGTAGTCTTGAGTCCAAGGCCAGTGTTCTTTGTGAACTTGGTCACATGACCTCGGCTTTTAACCCAAGTTTGTCTGAGAACTGAATGGGTTTTCTTTCTGATTTCTAACATGGACGCTGAGTGCATTAACGGCTCTAAAATAAAACTGACGCTGTAATCAGCTCTTTGCCAGCACTTGCAATTATGCTCACCTTCCTGCTAGGTTAGACTGATTCAAATCAAGCTCAAGGTTTTAAAGATTCAGAGAAATTGTCCAATGTTATCTAATCAGCACACTCAAGGAGGTAAGCTGGTTCCCAGTTTAAGACCGATGGGCAGAGGTGTTACAGACGAATATCAGAGGTGCTGGGGTGAGAGAGTGTGTACAAGGTAGAATCAGACCCTTCTCCCCTCAGCGGAAGGGCTCGTAGTCTTTATTTATTCGCTTTCTCTTTTTGCTGGAGAAAATGGGATTTTCACACTGTCATGGAGCATTGAAACTATGCCCTGTGTCCTGCATGTTTATGTAGTATATCTCATTGTCCACAATGCCCAGGAGTTGCCTTTGCCTCTGGACTTTCCTCCTTCACACCCGCCCCCTGTCTTGCAGACGTGTTCAGAGATAAATGAAACAACTTGAGTGTGTTAGAAAGCAGATGGTAATGCTTATATCATTGTCCAAAGTACTAGACTCAACATGACTAATATACGTCTTGATGGTTTTACTTCAAGGTCCTGAAGCATTTTTACTCGGAAAAACTGAGCCGTTATTATTTCCTTTGAATGGTTAAAGCAGCTGTGCCCAAAAATGTCAACTGCTTTGTCTAAAGTCATTTACCAAATCCTTCGGGGGCCTGACGTGAGCCCATGTGTGACCTACAATTTCTAACTCCGGGTCTCCTAGGCTTTATTCTCGAGACGAGTGTTCTCAGCTGGGTGTGGTTCAGATTGCCAAGGGACGTTTGGCAATGTCTGCAGATATCTTGGGTTGTTATCTCTGGTGGGGGTGGGTGAGGTGAGATGCCACTGAACATTCCACCCTGTACCCAAGCTCCCCCCACCAGCACAGAACGATGGGGCCCCAAATCTCAACCCTGCCCAGGCTGAGAAATCCTGCCCCAGATAAAGGTTGCTCTTCTCTTTGAACGTAATTCTAGAGAAATGAAGCCTGTAAATCAAATGACGTCTTTCAAGCAACGTGTCTCTTTTCTCACTGTTTCAAGGGAAAGGGGATTTAATTGGAGCCAATCTATCAATTAAGGACCAAGTGATCAAGACCAACGCGGATGTGAAGGCGCTAACCTACTGCGATCTCCAGTGTATCATCCTCAAAGGGCTCTTTGAAGTGCTGGACCTGTACCCAGAATATGCTCACAAATTTGTGGAAGACATTCAGCATGACCTCACATACAACCTTCGGGAAGGTCATGAGAGTGATGTAAGTCTCCCTTCTAATTACTGCTGAGATCCAAACACATGGGGCCTGGAGATCATTTATAACAGCAAAGAACACGTCCTGACCTCACTTCAAAAAGTCTCTGAGCAGATAAGATGGGACTGCTCAGTCACTAATTGAGCAATTAGGTAATTAGCAGGAGTCAAACCGGGAGCATGTTATCAATATTTTAGAAAAGTACGATTTATGGAGGAGTTCCCTTAACTTTTTTCTTGTTTACTTTCATTTGCTTATAGCCAGGAGGAATGTCAGGGGCATATAATATTTAGCTAGTGATTTAGTTTGTGATTTCTCCCGAACTTAAAGATTTCCGGATAGGGTATATGGTTCAGAGTGTCCTACGTGCGTGTGTATTCCCTACCCCACTGGCTTGACATGCATTTTACTTAAGAATATCTTTTTATTTGTTAACCATGACTCACAACAGTCTATCTTAAAATGAGTAAGTAGGTATGAAAGGATTCAAACCAAAGATTGTCACCCTGGAAGCACAGTGAACATTTTATGAAATCATATATTTGCTACACGTTTCAGTTTATACAAACAGCTTTCCTGTCAAAATACGTACCAAACTGTGTCCGGTGATTAAGCTGCTTGTGAACATGACTTCATTAAATGTGTCAGAGAGACAAATGACTTAATAGGAATGATTGTCGGGAGGCAGGCCAGAGTGTGCATGCCTTCATCTGCTGCCTTGAGCTCTGCCCCAGAAACTTGCTATTCTCGATTTTTTCCCTAAGGGTTTGAGAAGCAAGGTTCTTGTTTTGACTAACCCATATTGTGGGGACATCGTCATCAGCATTCTCCAAATTGTCGGTTAAGAAGGAATCCAAGTGGTATGACTTCCTCTTGGTTGAGGACATCGAATGACAGAACATAGATGATGGCCCCTTCTGAAGTTCAGGGTTACCAGTTTTGAATGCGTGCATCTCTGCATGGATGGTGGCAAACAGCAAAGGAGGTGCAAATATTTATTTCAAAACTTTTTGTGTTAAGGACTCTGTCGGTGTAAAGCGTTTTATTTAGTGCTGAAAGCCACTGGTGAAGCTAAGTGTCAGTCAGGTTTTACAGGACAGAAAACAGATGCAGAATGGGTAAGTAATGTGTGTGTGATGACACACACAGGCTCCTCTGTCCATGGAAATTTCCAGGCAAGAATACTGGAATGGGTTGCCATGGGTTATATGGCAACCCAGGCATATATATCCCCTTCCAGGGGATCTTCCTGACCCAGGGATTGAACCCCATGTCTCCGGCGTTGGCAGTCAGGTTCTTTACCACTAGCAAAGAAATAGCCAACGCATCCTCAACATGGACAAATGGAAAATATTGGCTCTCAACCCCCAGTTTTGTTTCATTCAATTACTTTTAAAGAGTCGTACCTTTAATCCATTTTTTAATCCTCTTTTTGTCTTTGCTGAAACATTCATCACAGTGATTTTAAGCCTCCAGTGTCTGAATAGCCAATGAGACTGTTTTCTTTATCTGTTATTTCTTTTGGGGTTTTGTTTTTTTCTTTTGAGGTCACTTTCCTTCCCCTACTATTTTTCAAACAGATATCACGACTTTGCTTCACTGTAGATATTGTTTATGAAAAAAGTAAAGTCGCTTAGTCATGTCCGATTCTTTGCAATCCCATGGACTGTAGCCCACCAGGCTCCTTCCTCCATCCATGGCATTTTCCAGGCAAGAATACTGGAGTGGGTTGCCATTTTCTTCTCCGGGGGATCTTCCTGACCCAGGAATCAAAGCCAGGTCTCTCATGCTGCAGGCAGACTCCTTACCATCTGAGCCACCCTTGAAAAAAGCACTTGTATTATTTTCCTTCTGACAGGGTCATGTCTTCCTGGGACAGGCAGAGAGAACACTCAACAAACCACCTTCACCCTGTCTATAGTTCCTCCTAGGCTTTGTGAGGTTGATCTGCTTCAGTTTTGCCCCGACCCTGGTAGTACAGCTCTCACCCCTAAGACATGTTTCGGAATCTCTGCTAAAATCCCTAGGTGTTGACCAAAGCTCCTCCTGTTTGACACGCCTTTCCTGCAGTCTGCGCCTCCCCAAGCATCATGAGGGAACCGAATCCCCGGGCTCCTTGGAGACTGCCCCGTGCCCCTAAGTGAGGAGCTGGCTGACCCCTGGGGGCCAGCACGGGAGGGGGTCTCCTCCCTGGGATTCCCTCCTCAGATCCCGGGAGTTTGGGGACACGGGGATTGCTCTCCTCCAGGAAGACTGCTCCTCTCTCGCCTACTCTCTGCCGCCCCACAGTGAGGCAACAGAGTCCCTCAGAAAAACACCTAACTAAACGTGACCCTCGGGGCTTCCCTGGTGCCTGGCTGATAGAGAATCCGCCTGCAGTGCGGGAGACCTGCGTTCGATCCCTGGGGTGGGAAGTTCCCCTGGAGAAGGGAAAGGCTCCCCAGAGTGGACTGTGGCCTACATACTTATGGGCTTCCATTTTCTCAGGGGTCATAGCCCTTCAAGTCTGACCTGAGTTGGTTGTTCTCCATTGCTTTTAAACAGTTATTTTGTGTGTTTTGTCAAGCTTTATAATCATTTTTAGTTCGATATTAGGTACTTCACTATGGCTGAAACAAAAACTTATGCTTCTATACGGAGGACCCCCTCTGAGCTACATTTTTAAGGGCAAAAGGGAACAGGAGCTCTGAAATCTCTTTTTTTCATGGTTCCTCATCTTGTATCGCTCAAAATTTACATTTACACTAGGATTCGGTAGCTCAATTGGTAAAGAATCCACCTGCAATTCAGGAGCCCATCTGCAGTGCAGGAGACGTGGGTTCCGTCCCTGGGTTGGGAAGACCCCCTGGAGGAGGGCATGGCAGCCCGCTCCAGTGTTCCTGCCTGGGGGACCTCATGGAAGAGGAGCCTGGTGGGCTACAGTCCGTGGAGTCGCAAAGAGTCCCACGTGACTGAGTGAGAAAACCTCCAAGATCCTGGGTTGCTATGCCTTTTAAAGGCTAGGTAAATTTGGACCACACTTACCAATAATTTTATAATCCTGGGGAGATTAAAAATAGTCTAAAAATAGCCTAATAGACTAAAAATAGCCTTGTGCTATTTTTTAAATCGGGGTATAGTTGCTTTACAGCATCGTATTAGTTTCTGCCGTAGGTATACGTTTATCCCCTCCCTCTGTCTCTTTCCCGTTGATGCGTATGTGCAGAACCTTGAGCCATTTCTAAGGATACTGTGACTCTGGCGGGATGGGGGGCTTCCATTCTGATGATTGCCTATGATGATGGCTGCAACAGCTCTGGTGTGAGACCAAGGTGGACCCAGCCCCTCTCCTTAATCTCCACACCCACACAAGCAAACATAGCCAATCACACAGAGTTTCCGGTGGGTTGAATCCTTTGTGAAAGTTTGGTCTAGGGATCCTAGAAGGGGGAGCATTTGCATAACAGAAATGCCAACGGTGTAGGTTTGACTTCACTCTATCCTTGCTCTTAAAGCTCCTGTGGCCCCTCTGCCACGCCGTCAGCCCCCTTTGCTGCTGCTCTCCCCTCCTCTCCTATCTTCATGCTCTGCCTCCATCCCCAGACTCCCGACAGTGTCTGATACGACTTAACTCTCGCTTTGATTGGTTTGTGTCTTTCTGATCTTGCCTTCTGGATGTACCGTCTCTCACAAGTGCTTATAACTCTCCAGTGACAGCATTACCAGAATATTTGGATCAAGAGTAGACTAATCATCAACCTGCTTTGAAATAAAAACAAAGAAAGCGTTTTAAGAGATAGTCAAAAGGTATGCACATCACAGTGAGTTATGAGTCTAGAACTCTGATAAATTGTGTAACTTTAGAGTAACAGCTCATCCAATTAAAATGCATAAAATACGTTCTGAGTTTGTGAAAAGGCAAGCTAGGACTTTCTGACCTCATGCTAATCACTCACTTTATGCACTCAGTGTATTTCATATGTTTGCCCTTATTTATATCTCCTGATGACCCCAATAATGACATAGACAAATTCAGCTATTTCTGTCTGTGGAGATTATGAGAAATCTGCTTCACAGCTTCTCATGGTAAACCCTATAAACGTGAGTTTAGCACAGACTCATTTGTTGTTGGCTGTGAAGTTTAGTTTGCCTCAACATTAGAATTTTGAGATAAATAATGACTGAAGAGTATCTAAAATAAGTTTTCCAAAATTAGTAGTGGTAACGCACGGAAGACCAGATATTGCCATGGTTGCATGTAGATACCTTCTGGGTGTGAACACGATGGCCTCTGACCTGCTGGTGTGGCTGTGGAGCAACAACGGCAAGACCTGTTTTACTTACCAGGGCTACTCGATGAAACTCTTTTTTTTTTTAGTTTTTTTGACTGCGCCGCATGGCATGCAGGGATCTTAGTTCTCCAACCAGAGTCAAACCTATGCCCCCTGCAGTGGAAGCATGGATTCCTAACCACTGGATTGCCAGGGAGGTCCTGAAATTGTTTGCCATTTTTTAATTGAAGTATTGGAGAAGGCACTGGTGACCAACTCCAGTACTCTTGCCTGGAAAATCCCACGGGCAGAGGAGCCTGGTGGGCTGCACAGTCCATGGGGTCACTAGGAGTTGGACACGACTGAGCGGCTTCACTTTCACTTTTCACTTTCACGCATGAGAGAAGGAATGGCAACCCGCTCCAGTGTTCTTGTCTGGAGAATCCCAGGGACGGGGGAGCCTGGTGGGCTGCCGTCTCTGGGGTCGCACAGAGTCGGACAAGCCTGAATCGACTTAGCAGGAGCAGTAATTGAAGTACAGCTGACTCACGTGTTTCAGATGTACGGCAATCCCAGCGTAGCTGTGACTCAGTCCTACACACGCACGTGTTCTTTTCCGGGTTCTCTTCCAGCGTAGGGCGCCAGGTGACACTGAGCATGGCTGCCTGGTTCTGCAGCAGGCCCTTGCTGTTGGTTGACTTTATGTCTGGGACAGTGTGTGTGTTGATCCCAGGCTCCTGACTTCCCCTTCCCCACCTTCCCCGTGGCTGCCCGAGTGTGGCTTCCGTCTCTGTGTGTGTCTCTGTTTTGTAAACACACTCATTCTTTTAGCTTGCACACGTAAGCAATGTTGTATGATAACCTCCAGGCTCATCCATGTTGCTGTGAATGGCGTCACTTTACTCATTTTTATGGCTGAGATTCCATTGTTTATATGGGCCATGTCTTTTTCCTTAATTCATCTGTTGATGGACATTTAGGTCGCTCCCAAATCTTGGCCATTGTAAATAGTGCGTCCACACTGAGGTGGATGTATCTTTTTGAATTAGAGTTTTCGTCTTTTCCAGACACATGCCAGGGAGCGGGGCTGCTGGGTCTTATGGTGACTGTATGTTTAGTTTTTAAGGAGCCTTCCTTCCCTTCTCTGTCGTGGCTGCACCAAGTCTCGGCCGCACCAGCAGTGTGGGAGGGCTCCCTTTTCTCCACACCCTCTTTACCACTTATTTATTGCAGTTTTTTTGTGATGGTCGTTCTGATTGTTGTGAGATGATACCTCACTGTAGTTTTGATTTGCATTTCTCTAATAATCAGCGATATTGAGCCTCTTTTTGTGTGCCCATTGGCCATTGGCGCGTCTTCTTTGGAGACATGTTTAATTAGGTCTTCTGACCATTTCTTTGATGGGAAGCTTATTACATTTGAAGTGTGTTGGTTACTCCACGTTTCCCCTCAGTTTTCCATTATTTCATATAATCTGATCAGCATAAAAAATAAAGTCTCCTCCTCCAGTCTTCCCCTCTCTCTAGTAACAGGAGAGAGAGTTCCCTGGGATCCCAAGGCTCAGTGGCCTCTGTGAAGGTCCTGGAAGGTCACGACAGCACGAGGGGTTTTTACCCCGAAGTTTCCTGAACAGAGACAAGGAAGCCTTGAGGCGCACGCACCTTTAGCAGTTCTTCTCTTTTGATGTCTCCGATGCTACGTGGGTAGTTTATGGTGGGCTGATTCATCACAATACTCCAGCCCCCTGGGCAGTACACTCTACACGCAAGCACCAGGTACCAACAGTGTAGCTACAGAACCACAGGCGCCATAATCTCGACTCCTGAGTGAAACAAGCACCTGAACAGACACAATCGATGGGACGCTTCCCAGCATGGCCACGCCTGTTTGTTAAACATAATTAAATATAAAAGTTTCACACTAACGAAGAGTCGGCCTGCTCTCACCCGCCTGTAGGCGGTGTATAGGAGGGGAGTTACACGCTGAAACGCTTCTCCCTGACCGTGACCAGCGAAAAGTGATGGAATTGTGCTCCCTGCATCTATTCTTTTTCTCTAAATTGAGTTATAATTAACAAACAATAAAGATGTTCAACATAGTGATTCAATATTTTTAGATCCTGCAAAATGATCACCACAATAAACCATCCAGCACCATACAAAGTCGTTACAACATTATTGGCTGTATGTCCATAAGTGTAATGATATATCCCTGTGACTTATTTATTTTGTGGCCAGAAGTTTGGTTCTGTTCTGTTTTGTTTTGTTTTTCACGTAGCTGGAAGTGTTTGCCTCTCAACCCCTCTCACCTACTTTATTCCCCACCCAAACCCAAACCTTCTCCCCTCTGACAACCACCGGTGTGTTTCTGTTTTATTCCGATTTGTTTTTTGTTTTGTCTTTTAGATTCTACCTGTAAGTGAACCCAACGGAGCGTGTTTTCCTGCCTGACTTATTTCACATAGCGAAATACTCTCCAGGTTCACCCACGCTGCTGCAAGTGCTAGGGTTTCATCATTTTTCTGGCTGAGTAATGCTCTGCCGCGCAGCGTGCCACACCTTCTCCATCCATGCACATATCGGTGGACACCTAGGCTGCTTCTGTGTCTCGGCTGTAGTAAGCAGCGCCGCAGTGATTACAGGGGTGCGTGTATTCTTCCGTATCAGTGTTTTCATTTTCTTCAGATAAATACTCGGAATTGTTGGATCATGCACAGCTGAGCACACACGTGTATTTCTATCCTATGTTTTCTGAGGCGCTTCCACACTGTTTTCTTTAGTGGCCATATTTACATTTAATTTCTGCCAACAGCACCTGAGGGCTCCCTCTTCGCCACAGCCTCGCCAACACCTGTCCCTTATTGTCTTCTTTTGTGATCCGCATTCTTACAGGGGTGAGCTGGTAGCTCATCTCCCCAGCGACAGTTACCTGAGCGTCTTTCCAGGTGCCTGTTGGCCTTCTGCATGCCTTCTTTGGAAAACTGTGTTAGGTCTTCCACCCATTTTTTGATTGGGATGTTTGGGGGTTTGATATTGAGTTATATGAGTTTTCTATGTTTTTGTGTCAACCCTTTCTGGGATATATAATTTACAAACGCCTTCTCCCGTTCAGTGCTTGCCTTTCGGTTTTGGTGATGGTCTCCTCCCCACGTGAGAGCTTCTCAGTACGGTGTGGCCCCATTCGTTTACTTTCACTTTTGTTTCCTTTGCCTGAAGAGACACATCCGAAAAGAACACTGCAGATGGTGCCTGCAGCCATGAAACTAAAAGACGCTTACTCCTTGGAAGAAAAGTTATGACCAACCTAGATAGCATATTCAAAAGCAGAGACATTACTTTGCTGACTAAAGTCCGTCTAGTCAAGGCTATGGTTTTTCCTGTGGTCATGTATGGATGTGAGAGTTGGACTGTGAAGAAGGCTGAATGCCGAAGAATTGATGCTTTTGAACTGTGGTCTGCAGAAGACTCTTGAGAGTCCCTTGGACTGCAAGGAGATTCAACCAATCCATTCTGAAGGAGATCAACCCTGGGATTTCTTTGGAAGGAATGATGCTAAAGCTGAAGCTCCAGTACTTTGGACACCTCATGGGAGGAGAAGGGGACGACCGTGGATGAGATGGCTGGATGGCATCACAGACTCGATGGACATGAGTCTGAGTGAACTCCGGGAGATGGTGATGGACAGGGAGGCCTGGCGTGCTGTGATTCATGGGGTCGCAAAGAGTCAGACACGACTGAGCGACTGAACTGAACTGAACTAAAGATCATTGTCAAAGAAGCTCCTGCCTGTTTCCTCCCAAGAGTTTCAGGTCCTACGTGTAAATCTTTCATCCATTCTTGTATAAGGTATAAAAAAATGATCCAATTTCATTATTTTGCTTGTAGCTGTCCACTTGGCCCAATACCGTTTTTTGAGGAGACCTTTTCCCTGTTGAATGATCCTCCCTCCTTTGTCATAGATTAATTGACCATATAAGTGTGGGCTGACCTCTGGCTCTCCATTCTGTTCCATTGAGCCTTATGTCTGCTTCCATGCCAGTACCCTGCTCTTTGATTTCTAGGTCTGTGGTATAATTTCAGGTCTGGGAGCATGATTATCTTCAGCTTTGTTCCTCTTTCTCAAAATTGCTTTGGTTATTTGAGACTTTTTCTGGTTCCAAAAAAAATTTAGGATGTTTTTATTCTAGTTTTGTGGAACATGTCATTGATATTCTGATAGGGATTGCATTGAATCTGCAGATTGCTTTATGTAGTGTGACCATTTTAATGATATTGATTCTTCCAGTCCATGTTGTTGGTGTTCTTTGGTTGCTAAGTCATGTCTGATGTTTTGCAACCCCATGGACTGTAGCCCACCAGGCTCCTCTGTCAGAGATCTTCCAGGCAAGAATACTGGAGTGAGTTGCCATTTCCTTCTCCAGGGGACCTTCCCAACCCAGGGATCAAGCCTGTGTCTCCTGCACGGGTAGGTGGATTCTTTACCACTGAGCTGCCAGGTAGGCCCCCATCAATCCTTGAGCACAATATAATTTTCCACTTGTTCATGTCATCTTTCTTTCCTCAATGTCTTGCAGTTTTCAGAACACAAGTCTTTTACCTCCTTGGTTAAATTTATCCCTAAGTATTTTGCTTTCTTTGTTGCAGGTATAAATGGGATTGTTTTCTTTATTTCTCTTTCTGATAGTTTGTTATTAGTGTATAGAAATGCATTAGATTTCTGTATATTAATTTTGTATCTTGCTACTTTACTTATTTATTAGTTCTAACAGCTTTTGGTGGGGGGGACAGTTCTATATATAGTACATGCTACCTAGAAATGGTGACAGTTATAATTCTTCTTTTCCTACTGTTCATGGAGTACTGAAGTGGCTTGCCATTCCCTTCTCCAGTGGACCACATTCTGTCAGGCCTCTCCACCATGACCCACCTGTCTTGGGTTGCCCCGCAGGCATGGCTTGGTTTCACTGAGTTAGACAAGGCTGTGGTCCTAGTGTGATTAGATTGACTAGTTTTCTCTGAGTATGGTTTCAGTGTGTCTGCCCTCTGATGCCCTCTTGCAACACTTACCATCTTACTTGGGTTTCTCTTACCTTGGCATGAGGTATCTCTTCACGGCTGCTCCAGCAAAGCACAGCCGCTGTTCCTTACCTTGGACCAGGGGTATCTCCTTACCACCACCGTTCCTGGCCTTCAATTTGGGATAGCTCCTCTAGGCCCTCCTGTGCTTGTGCAGCAGCAATACCTGAACCATGAACTCCCTGATGTTCAAGCTGGTTTTAGAAAAGGGAGAGGAACCAGAGATTAAATTGCCAACATCCACTGGATCATGGAAAAAGCAAGGGAGTTCCAGAAAAACATCTATTTCTGCTTTATTGACTATGCCAAAGCCTTTGACTGTGTGGATCACAAGAAACTGTGGAAAATTCTGAAAGAGATGAGAATACCAGACCACCTGACCTGCCTCTTGAGAAATCTGTATGCAGGTCAGGAAGCAACAGTTAGAACTGGACATGGAACAACAGACTGGTTCCAAATAGGAAAAGTAGTCTGTCAAGGCTGTATATTGTCACCCTGCTTATTGAACTTCTAAGCAGAGTACATCATGAGAAACGCTGGACTGGAAGAAACACAAGCTGGAATCAAGATTGCCGGGAGAAATATCAATCACCTCAGATATGCAGATGACACCACCCTTATGGCAGAAAGTGAAGAGGAGCTAAAAAGCCTCTTGAGGAAAGTGAAAGAGGAGACAGAAAAAGTTGGCTTAAAGCTCAACATTCAGAAAATGAAGATCATGGCATCCGGTCTCATCACTTCATGGGAAATAGATGGGGAAACAGTGGAAACAGTGTCAGACTTTATTTTTTTGGGCTCCAAAATCACTGCAGATGGTGATTGCAGCCATGAAATTAAAAGACACTTACTCCTTGGAAGAAAAGTTACGACCAACCTAGACAGCATATTCTAAAGCGGAGAAATTACTTTACCAACTAAGGTCCGTCTTGTCAAGGCTATGGTTTTTCCTGTGGTGATGTATGGATGTGAGAGGTGGACTGTGAAGAAGGCTGAACGCCGAAGAATTAATGCTTTTGAACTGTGGTGTTGGAGAAGACTCTTGAGTGTCCCTTGGACTGCAAGGAGATCCAACCAGTCCATTCTGAAGATCAGCCCTAGGATTTCTTTGGAAGGAATGATGCTAAAGCTGAAGCTCCAGTACTTTGGCCACCTCATGTGAAGAATTGACTCATTGGAAAAGACTCTGATGCTGGGAGGGATTGGGGGCAGGAGAAGAAGGGGATGACAGAGGATGAGATGGCTGGGTGGCATCACCGACTCGATGGACGTGAGTCTGAGTGAACTCCGGGAGCTGGTGATGGACAGGGAGGACTGGTGTGCTGCGATTCATGGGGTCGCAAAGAGTCGGACACGACTTAGTGACTGAACTGAACTGAACTGATACTTCTTCTTTAATTTGGATGACTTTTCTTATCTGATTGCCATAGCTAGGACTTCCAATACTATGTTAAATAAAAGAGATGAGAGTGGGTGTTCTTGTCTTGTCCTTTAGTTTAGAAGGAGACCTTTCAGCTTTTCACCAGCGTGTGGTGTAAGCTGTGGATTTGTCACATATGGACGTTGTGATGTGGAGGGTTTGTGCCTGCTAAGTCGCTTCAGTTGTGTGACTCTTTGCAACCCCATGGACTGTAGCCCACCAGGCTCCTTTGTCCATGCAATCCTCCAGGCAAGGATAGTGGAGTGGGGTACCCTGCCCTCCTCCAGGGTTTCTTCCCAACCCAGGGATGGAACTCACATTTCTTACGTCTCCTACATTGGCAGGTGGGTTCTTTACCACTAGCGCCACCTGGGAAGCTCACATTCCCTAATGTGTCTATTTTTTGTAGAGTTTTTATCCTAAATGCATGTGGAATTTTTTTCTGTATCTTGAAGAAGTGGCGTTGTAGAATGTGGGTGCATCCCCTGTGTAGACTCCTTGCCCTTGTCCTTATCTCTACTCTTAAACCCTTACCAGCCTCTTTCCTCAAGTCTGTGGGAGAAACCCTTTCAAAATATAAACTGGATCATGTCATTCAGTTGCTTAAAGTATTTCAGTGGGCCCTCACAAACTGTTAGTGAAATCCAGACTTCTTACCGTGACTTTCGAGACTCTCTCTGCCTTCCGACTCCCGCCTCTTTCACACTCGTCTGCTGCACCTGATGCCCTCCTGTGTCCAGCATTACATCTGTGCTTTTTACAATTTTTATTTGTTTCATTTCTGGAGGTGCTGGGTCTCTGTCTCTGTCCAGGCTTTTCTGTAGCTGCGGGGAGCAGGGCTACACTCCAGTAGTGGACACGTTCTCATGGCCGCTTCTCTTGTTGCAGAGCACAGGCTAGGGTGCGCGGGCGCTGAGCCCTGGGGCACAGCCTCAGTAGTTGCTGCGATACAGGCGTGGTGGCTCCGTGGCGCATGGGGTCTTCCCAGATCAGGGATCAAACCCGTGTCTCCTGCCTGCCAGGTAGGCTCCTTGCCACTGAGCCGCCAGGGAATCCCCATGTCCGATGTCATCTCGTGTCCAGCGTTGCACTGCAACAGACTGGCTTGCTCTCTTTCCTTGCGTGCCCGGGTTTCCAGTGCCTCTCGTGCCTCAGGGCCTTTGCGCGACTGTTTCTCCTTTATACACAGTCGCTCCTCTGCCCTCACCTGACCGTCTGCCCTGGAGCTGGCCTCTCCCAGTTATCCTGTCACTTCACTTTATTTATCTTTTTCAAAGCCTTTAACAAGATCTGTTAACTGATATGTATATTTTATTGTTCACTGTCAGTTTCCCCAGCCAGAATGTCTATGAAGGCTTTGTCTTGTTCCAATTATGTCTTCAGTGCCTAAATCAGAGCATAATGCAGAATCAACATTTAATATATATTTAAGACCTGAATGAGTAATTGTCAGATATTTAGTTTCAGACCTGGAACCTATGTGAAATGAACCGATAAAATGAATAAATTCCTGAAGACAGCAGCCTGTTATAGCCAGTAAATGAAGATATGGAAATTTAGAATTACGTATCTTGGAAGTAACAAAATCAAAGACAGTACCAGCAGTAGGATTTGAAAGAACTGCTAAATTGCAAAACAGATTTTTTTCACTTCCCCTAAGTTCAAGACAAGAGGTTTTCAAAAGGTGTAGAATAATAGGAAAAAAAAAGTGATGGGGGAGGAAACCTCTTGCTGCATAGGTGGTGTAATTCCTCCCGGTGGTCTGGTATGCTAGGTTGTATTAAGATGAAAAAAAAAATCTGTCTTCAAATCTAAGCTAACACACACATTTCCTGTAGAAACAGATTAACTCTGACAACACTAATACCTTCAGTAGAGAATCAATACTGTTAAACGTAAAATCATTCGTAACTGTTGAACACCTCACTTTTATTGCCCAGAGCATGAGGCCACTGATTCTTCACATGAGACGAGCGTGTGGAGAACTCGAGTTAGTAGAGCACCTCATCCGTGGTTATAAAACATCTGATCAGAATGCAATGCACATCTGTTGCCCTTAGTGGTAAACTGAGGCATACAGTCTGTAATATATATGATGGCCAAGCATTCCCCATATTTCTTAATCAGAATTAGCCTCAATGACACCAGAATATGACTTTATATTTCTATTTGGGTATGGACCCATGTCTTTAATATGCAAAGGTGAATCTTTATTTTGAGTTTTATGTTTTCAGAAGGCAGCCCTATCTCAGATGCAAATATCCTTGGGAAAAGCCTCCAATTCCTGGGCACTGAGTTGTGCCCACTTGGATCTCCTGGCACTAGACAGTCTCTTCTGTAATTAAGCTGTACTCTATCCATGAGGTTCAACTCCTTACATTTTCCCTGAGATAAAAGACAAGCCTGAATGGGTCTCAAGTGAAGTCTGTGATTTGCCAATATCTCAGGCTTCCTATATTACAATTTATTTCAAGATTAAACTGAAAAGAGAGTTATTTCCAAAGGAGGGACTTAGTTTAAATTTAGCCTGAAATAAGATGGGGCTGCTTGGAAGCAATTTTCTTGAAAATGATTTACTGAATAGTAATAATTTTAAAAATCATATCTGGCAGCCCACATGCTTAGCTCTCCAAGGGTAGCCTGTGTGTAGGTGGACTGCCAGCGCAGTCTCATGTAATAAGAGAACATAATTAATTCCACACCTTTCTGAGATCATTGTTGTTAGAAAATTGCACACTGAAGGACTCACATGGCATTTTACCATGTCAGCGTTTCTTGTCATCCCAGTCTGAACAAGAAGGTTGTGTATTTCGTCCCTTAGGGAGCAAAACCCTTCCTGGAAGTGTCTTGCGGTGAACAGGTACCCGCCCTACATTTTTATGATGCTTGCGACAGCGTCAGATATGCTGGGGAAAGCTCAGCACATAATGGTCTGGAAATTTTATGTGTGTCCTGTGTGTATTTTACTTTCTAAAACACACAAGTGTTTTCCAGTGAATTCAGAAGGTGTGGCAAACTCTTTGTATTTAGTTGCATTGAGCAACATTAGCTGTATGCAACAAATTCTGATAAATTCTCTTTTCATTTTTATTCTGTTAAAAGTATTTTCTAATTTTCCTTATTATGGCTTCTTAGATATACAGTTGTCATTTAAAAGTGGAAATTTAATTTCCAAATACATGGAGTTTGGGGCTTTTTAAGTGTCTTTGATATTAATTTCTCATTTAAATGCTTTCTTCTTTGCAATCACCCTCCATGTTTCCTCAGTCTTTTAACTTGATTGAGACTGTCAATGGCTAAGTCTAAGCTCTCTTTTGGTAAAGAGACTGCACTTCAAAATATGTGGGTTATTTTAAATTATCTTTAGTTGTTGATTTCTAACATGATTCCACAGTGATAAGAGAACAGACTGCATGATTTCAATACCTTTGGACCATGAAATTTTTGCACCTTGTTTTATGTCCCTGGATATGTTCCAGTATCTCCTGGTTTATAGTCTATGGGAACGTGAATAGAATTTGTACCCTGCTATTGTGTGAAAATTGTATAAATCTTAATTATGTTGAATTGGTTCATAGTGCCTTTCAGGCCTACTGCAGCCTTTTACTTTTCTGTTTATTCATTCTATTAGTTTTTGACACTTTGATATTGAAACTCCAACTAAAAATCTTAATTTGTCTACTTAAAAAATAACTGTAATATATAGTGGAACTGTATATAACTTTGTTTTATTTTCCAAGTCTCCTATAAATGTGTCATCATACTTTCATAACGTCCAAAAGAAAAAATGAAGGTGTGGCAAGCACAGTGCCTTGAAGGAAGGGACGGTGTCTCAGTCCGAGTCCTCGGGGCCTGGCACTGCCGTCTGGCTCATGGCACTAGTCAACGGAGCTGCTGCTGAATTTCTTACGTGTGGCGGCCCACCCTGCTTGCTCGGGCTGCAGCAAGGTCACCCTCGCGTCCTCTCCTCTTCTTAGTGGTTGCTGTGCTAACGGCTTCATGCCCTCCACTATGGTCAGTCTTGTACCTGTAGCACCCAACAGTTTTTGACCAAATCATTCACAGTATTTTCTTTTATACAGAAAATGCACAATAGGAATAAAAAGTTGATCTTAAGGAGGACTGGACTCCCCAGAACTCTAGGTTCACACTCCCCTCTAGCCCTGAAGCTCTGTTTCTTCTGCTTGGGCTCTAGCCTCAGAGAGTTGATGGCTTTATAACCTCCAAAATCTGTAAAGCAAAAGGAAGAGGTTAGCATCAGTTCGGTCAGTTCAGTCGCTAGTTGTATCCAACTCTTTGCAGCCCCGTGGACTGCAGCATGCCAGGCTTCCCTGTCCATCACCAGCTCCTGGAGCTCACTCAAATTCTTGTCCATCGAGTCAGTGATGCCACCCAACCATCTCATCCTCTGTCGTCCCCTTCTCCTCCTGCCTTCAACCTTTCCCAGCATCAGGGTCTTTTCCAATGAGTTGGCTCTTCACATCACGTGGCCAAAGTATTGGAGTTTCAGCTTCAGCATCAGTCCTTCCAATGGACACCCAGGACTGATTTCCTTTAGGATGGACTGGCTGGATCTCCTTGCAGTCCAAGGAACTCTCAAGAGTCTTCTCCAACACCAGAGTTCAAAAGCATCAATTCTTCAGCGCTCAGCTTTCTTTACAGTCCAACTCTCACATCCATACATGACCACCGGAAAAACCATAGCCTTGACTAGATGGATCTTTGTCGGCAAAGTAATGTCTCTGCTTTTTAGTATGCTGTCAAGGTTGGTCATAACTTTTCTTCCAAGCAGTAAGCATCTTTTAATTTCATGGCTGCAATCACCATGTGCAGTGATTTTGGAGCCCCCCAAAATAAAGTCTGTCACTGTTTCCACTGGTTCCCCATCTATTTCCTATGAAGTGATGGGATCAGATGCCATGAGCTTCATTTTCTGAATGTTGAGCTTTAAGCCAACTTTTTCCGTCTCCTCTTTCACTTTCATCAAGAGGCTCTTTAGTTCCTCTTCACTTTCTGCCATAAGGGTGGTGTCATCTGCATATCTGAGGTTATTGATATTTCTCCCGGCAATCTTGATTCCAGCTTGTGTTCATCCATCCCAGCGTTTCTCATGATGTACTCTGCATAGAAGTTAAATAAGCAGGGTGACAATATACAGCCTTGAAGTACTCCTTTCCCAAATTGGAACCAGCCTGTTGTTCCATTGGAGAAGGCAATGGCACCCCACTCCAGTACTCTTGCCTGGAAAGTCCCATGGATGGAGGAGCCTGGTGGGCTGCAGTCCATGGGGTTGCGAAGAGTTGGACAAAACTGAGCGACTTCTCTTTCACTTTTGACTTTCATCCATTGGAGAAGGAAATGGCAACCCACTCTAGTGTTCTTGCCTGGAGAATCCCAGGGATGGGGGAGCCTGGTGTGCTGCCGTCTATGGGGTCGCACAGAGTCGGACACGACTGAAGCGACTTAGCAGCTGTTGCCTCTTGACTTGCATACAGATTTCTCAGGAGGCAGGTCAGTTTGTCTGGTATTCTTATCTCTTGAAGAATTTTCCACAGTCTTGTGATCCACACAGTCAAAGGCTTTGGCACAGTCAATAAAGAAATAGATGTTTTTCTGGAACTCTCTCACTTTTTTGATGATCCAGCGGATGTTGGCAATTTGATCTCTGGTTCCTCTGCCTTTTCTAAAACCAACTTGAACATCAGGAATTTCATGATTCAAGTACTGTTGAAGCCTGGCTTGGAGAATTTTGAGCATTATGTTGCTGGAGTGTGAGACGAGTGCAACTGTGTGGTAGTTTGAGCATTCTTTGGCATTGCCTTTCTTTGGGATTGGAATGAAAACTGACCTTTTCCAGTCCTGTGGCCACTGCTGAGTTTCCAAATTTGCTGACATGTTGAGTGTAACACTTTCACAGCATCATCTTTTAGGATTTGAAATAGCTCAACTGAAATTCCATCACCTCCACTGACTTTGTAGTGTTGCTTCCTAAGGCCCACTTGACTTCGCATTCCAGGATGTCTGGCTCTAGGTGAGTGATCACACTATCGTGGTTGTCTGGGTCATGAAGATCTTTTTTGTTCAGTTCTTCTGTGTATTCTTACCACCTCTTCTTAATATCTTCTGCTTCTGTTAGGTTCATACCATTTCTGTCGTTTATTGTGCCCATCTTTGCATGAAATGTTCCCTTGGTATCTCTAATTTTCTTGATGAGAGCTCTAGTCTTTCCCATTCTATTATTTTCCTCTATTTCTTTGCACTGACCACTAAGGAAGGCTTTCTTATCTCTCCTTGCTATTCTTTTGAACTCTGCATTCAAATGGGTATATGTTTCCTTTTCTCCTTTGCTTTAGCTTCTCTTTTTTTCACAGTTAATTGTAAGGCCTCCTCAGACAACCATTTTGCCTTTTTGCATTTCTTTTTCTTGAGGATGGTCTTGATCACTGCCTCTTGTAGAATGTCACAAACCTCATTCCATAGTTCTTCAGGTACTCTGTCTATTTAAGAAAGTTTACATCACACCTTCTTAAACTACAGACTGGTTATTTTTTATTTTTTTTAATTGTAGGACAGAGTTAGTGTGGAGCATTGGCAAATGGGCTGTCCTGAGAAACTTGGTAGATTAGGGGGCAACTTAGAATGAGGACATCTACTGTAGGCAATAGAAATGCAACTCAGTCATAAACAGCCATGTAACTTAGCCCCAGAACCAAGAAACAGAATATGTCCATTCCCCTGGAAATTTCCATCAGCCTCCCCACCACTGCTATCTGATTTCCTTCAACAAGGATTAGTTTTGCCAGTATTCTGGTGTCATGAAGATGAAGCCGTTCAGTATGCACTCTTTTGAATGTGGCTTCTGTTGCTAAACCTAATGTTTCTGAGATACCTCCATGTTGTTGAGTATACCAGTTCTTTTTCGTTGCTAAATATTCCATTTTATCAGTATATGATTTGAATATATATTGTCTTGTTGATGGATTTGGGATTGGTCCCAGTTTGGGATTGTTACAAATAAGGCTGCTTTAAACATTCTTATCTATGACCTTTTGTGGACATATCCTTTCCTTTTTCCTTGAGTTAATATGTAGGGGTGAAACTGCTGGATCCTAGGGAAGGAATTCATCAAGCTGCTCACTTAAGATGTGTGCATTTTGGTGGATGTTAATTATTTCTTTAAAACCTCCTGCAAATGCAATACTCAGAAATGCAGTTTTAAAAGCAAACTAAATTGCTCTTGGTTTAGTTAACTTGTTTAAGTAAGGCACTAAATGAGCAGCAATTTGATTTTTCATTTCAATAAAGTTTGTAAATCAGTGGCAAAAAAAAAAAAATAAAGTGATCTGAGTTTCTGAAAAGTGAAACCAGTGTGAAGAACAACCTAAGCTATAGAAAGCAAACAAGCCAGCAAGACAGCAGAAGTCAAGTGCTAGACTGTGTGTGATGTGCCCCCAAGTTCATACGCTGAACCCTAACCCTCAGTGTGATGGTATTAGGGGGTGGCAGCCTTGGGGTGATTGAATCGTGAGGATGGAGCCCTCCTGAGTGGGATTCGTGCCCTTAAGAAACAGACCCTGAGAGCTGTCCCACTGCTCTGGCACGTGAGGGCCTGGTGAGGGACACCCAGGTGTGAATCAGCAAGTGGTACTGCCAGATACAGAGTCCTCCAGCCCAGCCTCCACAACTGTGAGAAAGGAATTTCCACTGATTTTGACTAAAAAAATAAAAACCCCAAAATTCCAACTCAAGTAAACACTAAAGTCAGATTTATTGTAAGGATTATAGTTTTCTGACAGAATCAAATAAAATACACCAGACTTACCTGCTGCTCTGTCTCCTCTGTAAAAGGGGAAGTTTCTGGGGAAGGAAATGGCAGCCCTCTCCTGTATTCTTGCCTGGAAACCTTGCCTGGTAGGCTCCTCTGTCCATGGGGTCACAGAGTCGGACACAACTAAGCAACCTCACTTCACTGTAACGTGCACACCGGGATGTCAGGATCCTTGTGAGGCCCGCAAACTCCATTCCTCGTTCTATTTCCTCTCCAATTCTTCCTTTTCTCTTTCGCTCTGTTCCTCTTTCCTTCAGGGCATTTGCCATCTTTCTTTCCTCCTCCAAACAGCAGTAAGTGTTGATAATAGCAGCTTCTCAATTCGAGGGAGCAATAGATTAAGCTAGACTCTTAGTTGATTCTAGATTCCTGAGGAAAGATAGAGTGACTCAGCTCACATCCAGTGCCCACTCTGGTTTTATCAGTGTGTGTGTGTGTGTGTGTGTGTGTGTGTGTGCGTGTGTGTGGTAAGGGGAGGGGGTGGTCAAGGATACAGAGAGATTGCACTGTGGTAGAACCACAGTGGTTTCCATGACAACCCCGTGGGCTGAAGAGCTGAAATAAGAGACAAGACCCAGAAAAGGGGAGGGGGGTGGTCTGAGGCAGTTAGACAAATGAAGCCAACTGTGGGTCATTATATCACTGTGGGTTGTACAATCATATCTCAGCAACATTTTCTTAGAAACCAAATTCCAATTAGGTATATATTAAAGAGAAAAGCTCATAACAAAGAACACAGGAGAAGCTTTAAACCTCTCTGGGTGGGCTCCTGCTTCATCTCCTCTGGATCCTCTCCTGTGTAGCTTTTTGTCAATCAAATAGCATGAGGCATACCCTGGAAAGAGCTCAGCCACATTTCAGTGGCATCTGGGGATTGCAGCTTGTGTTTGCAAGTTGAACAGTGAGCAGTTAGATTTTTAAGCTCCTTGTGGGGAGATGGGGGTTAGCTGAGTTGGGGAAGTCAGAGGATGAAAAGGCCACCTGCCATCCCATAAACAAGACCAAGAAAAACCAGGTCTTTCATTCTCTACCTCCCTGGTTACTTCCACCCCGCAGGGAACAGCAGATGTTCAGCCTGAAATAAAAGGAATCAGGTCTGCAAGTGTACACACACGCACACCGACACCCGCAGAATTCAACTTGCATGCAGTCCTTTGAGAAAGAAAAACTATTGAGGCTCCCTCCACCAGGAGTTCTCAACCCTGCCCTACCAGGAGGGACTCAGGTCTCCATTCCACACTGCATTCTCAGTGCCTGTTTCAGTCAAGTCCAGAGCCTGCATCCTTCAATCTGCATATCCCCGATCTCTAGACTGGGGACAGCAGAGGCCTGCCCTCCTGAGAAAGGCTCTGTGAACTGAAGATTATGCTGATCCTGCTGATGGATGGTATCATGGCTCTGATGAACCAAATCGTATGCGAAGCACTTTATGGACATTAGCATTTTTATTCCCACAGCAATCATGGAGATAGGTTAAGTTCGTATACTAGACACGAAGACTAGTTAAGGATAAGATCATAGCTCAGATGGTAAAGAATCTGCCTGCAAAGCAGGAGACCCCAGTTCAATTCCTGGATCGGGAAGATCCCCTGGAGAAGAGAGAAGCTACCCACTCTAGTATTCGTGGGCTTCTCTTGCAGCTCAGCTGGTAAAGAATCCACCTTCAATGCAGGAGACCTGGGTTCAGTCCCTGGGTTGGGAAGATCCCCTGGAGAAGGGAAAGGCTGCTCACTCCAGTATTCTGGCCTGGAGAATCCCATAGACTGTATAGTCCATGAGCTCCTCAGCAAGTACACAAGGGAAATGAAGAACTACATTTTCAGTCCCAAAGTCCAACTGAAACTTGGCATCAGTTTATCCAGCAAAGCAAAGTTAGAAATTCCTGCCCTGTCCTCAGTTCTCTGAGCCCTGAACGCCAGCTGTACTGTAGGCTAATGGAGCATTGACAGGAAAGAGGTTTCCATGGGAAATGAGCTTCACATGCCAAAAATATAAGTAAAAATTGAATCACAGAACTTTCTGATAATTTATCAAGTGATAATGCTTTATATTTGTGCACTTTTTTCTGTAGGTTATGCTTTAATGAGGGTTTTTGAAAAATGAATCATAAGAATTCAACCAAGTTGTAAGTAGAGAGCCCAATTGTATACATATAACTTCCTTGAGAGCAATAACTTCATTTTATTCATCTTTGAATCCTTCTCCTTGTGAAATTGCTGGCACAAAGTACGTGCTTGATGAATACTTATTGGAATTTGATTCGTTCCTTTGTATATAGACACGTTTCCATATCCACAAAATAATAGAATGTTAGAACCGGAAAGCACCTGGTGTACCGGCTGATGAAACTCAGTTTTTCTTTAGATTACAAGTGGCTTAAAGAGGAAGGGGTCAGGAAATTGACTCACAGAACTAAAATTCCTCTCTTATAGACCAGAGTGTGTTAGAATATGATCTTTGCACAAATCTCCCATCAACCACATGAAAGCATGAGCTTCAAATACGCTTCAATAGATTCCATCCAATGATCAAACTGTCTCTGATCCGGTTTTAATTTCTCTTGTCAATGAAATTTATTTAGCAGCACACCTACTGACATCAGGGCTTCACGGGTGGAGCTAGTGGTAAAGACCCCGCCTGCCAATGCAGGGGATAAGAGACAGGAGCTCGGTCCCTGGGTCAGGAATATCCCCCGGAGGAGACCATGGCAACCCACTCCAGTGCTCTTGCCTGGAGAATCCCATGGACAGAGGAGCCTGGAGGGCTACAGTCCTCGGGGTCGCAAAGAGTCGGACACGACTGACGCGGCTTAGCACACACACAACCTACTGACAAGGAAAGAATACTAATGTTTGTTAAATATGTGTTCGTGAGCAGGGCAACTTGTTCACAATGTCTCATTTAGTTTGCCTTCTTTGTGTCACCCCTGAGAGTCTGGGTTTTGCTTCTGCTTTGCAGGTGGAGGAGCTGGGTGTCCAGGTAGAACGCTGCCTGAGATTACAAACTCAGTGAAAGGATCAAGCAGGGTAAAATCGAGTCAGGCTCTGGTATTCAGAATCCCAGACTAGGACATTTGTCCACTGAAGCACTCTGCCACAAATCAGAACATAATTCTCCTAAAAGGAGCCATTCTACGTCAGGCATTCTGAAGCAATCCTGAAGTTCCAGTATGTTACAGCAGAAGCTATCTTCAAGTTTCAGAATAACTTTCACTTTAATCGTCTTAACCCTGATGCTATTACTTGTCATGTCTCATTAAAAACTCAATGTACCTTAGTATTTCGGGAAAGACATGTCATTAACAAGAACACAAGAAAGACAACAGCACTACTGTAGTCTGGCCGTTTGACTTGGGCTGTCCCCTGATGTTTGTGCTTTGAATTGCTCATGAATCCACCCATTTATTAAATAGCCCTGTGGTCACAGCCCAGCTCTGGGAGAATTTCTTCCCATTCAAGTATATGTGTTTCAGTCTGCTATACACGTCATTGTTCTTTATTCTTCACTTGCTCCATGTTTGAGAGTAAACTTGTAAAATCCTTATTCCATCATCAATTCAAATGTACAAAACAGTACTCCAGTTTCTTTCCAGACTCAGTTTCATCCTTGTAAGTTGGAAGCCTTTTTATTAACTGAAATAAAAAATCTCTTTGGTATGTAAATATATCACATTTGTCAACAGATAAGACATTCTCAGTGTTTCCTGCGTGTACGCACAGGCTTGCACACATTCATAGAGTTTGGCAGAGGGACTGAGTGGAGGTTAAAGAAGCAATATCTTAAATTTTTGAATTTGTTTATGATTATTTTTATTAATTTTTGTTGGAGTATAATTCCTTTACAATATTGTGTTAGTTTCTGCTGTACAGCAAAATGGATCAGTTATATGTTTACATAAATCCCCTGAAGTTTGTTCACATTTCTCCATCAGTCTGCAGATACTTTTCCTGTGGATACGTTAGGACTTCTTAAAAACATAACTTTACTCTGGTTTTGTTGTTGTTCAAGAATTCGGCCTTGCAGGACTTGTTGGAATAACCCTGGATGTTTTATTGTGGTACACATTTCACTGTTTGGGCTAGCTGGTCTGTTCATGTTTCAAAGCTCATCCTTGAGTGGGTGTGGCATATCTCCACACTAATCCCATGAATGCATTCCTCTCATCCCAAACCTAGAGTCAACTGTCGGGGCTTGGAGTCAGTGAGTGGTCTGGTTAAAGCTGTTGTAAATGAGCTGAGTTAGTGGAAATTAAATTAAGATTAAAAACAAATTACAGAATCCCAAGGTAAACATCTTTACAGTGCTTTCCGCCGAAGTCCCCTAAAAGGATGAAGACAGCAGAGAGGAGGGCATATGGCAGACACAGCCTGCTTCCACCGCGGCGCAGAATGCGCTCGGCAGGAAGGGCTGGCGGACTCCACTTTCACGAGATTCGAGGCTTCCACAGGTTTCCTGTTCAAACCCAGAAATCTGCAACACCAGAAGAGCAGCAGCTTTGACTAGTTAACCGTAGTCAAAGAGTCAGGAATATGAAGCAAGCAAGATGCCAAGTTAGGGGGGAAAATGGAAAGATCTTGAAATTATGAATTGAACAGCCAGCAGGCACTAATAACGACAACTAGAGGAGGGTGGAGGTGCCTAAGGAGAAGCATTTCTGTCAAATGAATTGGGACTTAAAGGATTTGGTTTTCATGTCATTGAGGAAAATGATTAAGGAAAATTCCGAGATGAACATCTGCACGATGCTAAGCTTTTAGTGATGTGGTAATCCCACTTATATTTTCCACCCTGAAGATTAAGCAGAGCATATGGTGACCGATCTGTGTCCCTGCATTCTGCCAGCTTTCAGAAATAGTCCCAAATCTGACTAGTGCTAACGAAGCATATTTATATTCTAGGTTATACAGTTTACATTTTTCCTTTGAGGTTATTAGTCACCCATTTTTTTTCTTTACGGTACAAAACATTAGCCTCATATATGGGAAAATACCCCAAATGCCAAACAGGCTTCTGTGAAAAAGGGCAGTGGGTGGTAGATCAGAGTCAGCACGCCTCCGAGTCATGCACCGAGGAGTGAGTCGCTTTCCTCCAGTGCACCTCCCGCTCTTCACCTGGATAATCTCAAGAAGTGGCATTAGTTCAGTCAGGCTAAAGGCTGTAACAAAAAGCTCCACATCTCCTTGGTCTGATACAGTCCATAAAATAAGATGTATGAGGCCTGTTTCATTCATATCACAAGGACAGGTGGTAGGCGGATGGTGGCTTCACACAGGCTGACTCAGGGACCCAGGCTTCCTCTTCCTTACCATCCATGAGGCCTCACCATCCTCTGGAGCTCACAGTCCTCCACTGGAGGCTTGGCACCTCACCCAGCGATCTGTTGAGACCAAGAGAATATAGGGGCTTTCTCTGCACCACTCAGGGGCCAGATCTAGAAACAGCCTAGATCTCTGCTCCCCTGCCCCTGGCCCAGCCAGTCAGACAAATGGGCCCAAGCGCCAGCAGTCTAGGACCCTCGTCAAGCTGTGCGCCTGAGAGGACACAGCTGGTGAGCAACCCACGCATCTGAGCCTCAGGACCTTCTACCGCTATTTCTCCATTATTTTTAAATTCCAGTTTGAGAAAGCTTTCAAACACTGAGAAAGGGTTGCACCCAAACTAGATTTTTGCTTCTGTTCTCCATTTGCTTTATTTCACTACAGTGCTTTTATTGTGCCTTTAAATCAGAATTTGTTCTTAGGAAAGACCGAAGTGGCACGCGTGACGTTGTTAGCATTTGAGGAAGATGTGAGGAGTGGAAAGGGAAGGCAGCTTCCTGGCATGTGAGTGTCCAACATTCTAAGGGAGCCTGGCCTGTAATAATATGAACCTACCAAACCCATTGATAAATGGGAGGGTATTCGTAACTGTTGACTGAAAAAAAAAAATGCACAGTGTGAGAGCTGTGAGTTAACTGTCATTTGGAGGAAAATGAGGACTATAGCCTGGGAGGCAGCATCTCGGATAGCCCTGAGAAACTGCTCCAAAGAGGCAGGGAGGGACGGTCATTGTGCATGTGATTTGGTAAAGAGGGAGCACATGCAATCAAGCACGTATTTTTCCAGAAGGTTTCTGCTGGTCTCATGAGGCTTTCACTAGTCATAAGGAAGAGCCATCACTGTGAAGGATTTCAGTGCTTTTCTAGATGCAAGGAGATGCAAGAACTAAGCTCATGAAATCTCCTGAAATTATCTAAGCATCTTCAGTCTGTTCTGCCAGGTTTTCCAGAGCACAGAGTACCTCATTCCTAGTCTCCGTCCGGAACACCTTTCAGAGGCTGTTGAAGGTCAGCAGCTGTAGCAGCACGTGAGTTAATTCTTGTAGCCATGCATGTGTATGTGTGTGCTTAGTCACTCGGTCGTGTCCAACTCTTTGTGACCCTGTGAACCGTAGCCCACCAAGCTCTTCTGTCCTTGGGATTCTCCAGGCAAGGATACTGACGTGAGTTGCCATTTCCTCCTCTAGGCATGCTCCTGACCCAGGGATTGGACTCGTGTCTCCTGCACGGCAGGCAGACTCTACCCACTGAGCTATCAGGGAAGCCCTGTAGTGGTGGATGGCGAGTGCCAGTTTGTAGGTGACATACCTTGAAGTATTTTCTCAGTTTTTCTAAATAATTTACCACAGAGTCACTTGAATGGAACCTCCCCAAGTAAAAGCAAACAGTCCTTTAGGAATTGTGAGTGAATTAGCAGAAAGGGAGGAGTAAGAGAAGTCTCAACAGCAATTATTTACAGCCAGTGCTGCGGAGAAGTGACACCTCCTGACGGCTGAGTGGCTTCCTCTGTGAGGCTCCAGATGAATTATTTTGGAAGCGTCTTTCTTCCCTAAATGTGGTGTGCCCTCATGGTCCAACTAAGGCCAGAACTGTTCCTTCAATTACTCAGCATTTCTCATTGCTTTCAACCCCCAGAAAAGCAACCTGACAAGCACAGTTTGACACAGCAGATGGGAAAGAGGAAGGCCAGGACTGGTTTGCACAGATTTGTGTAAATAGTTGTGAAAGCTTCATCCTTCCCATTGGCTCACTTGTGCATATTATGCAATCATCAAAATAATTGCCTTAAAACCTGGAAAAAAAATGTGTTCTGAACAGCGGTCTGTGCGTTTCCTCTCCATAACTAAAAGAATGGTTTGTATGGATCTGTAAGTAATGGACTTAGATAGTTCTGTAAAAGACTCACTGTAAGAAGTTCTGCCCATTCTGAATGGATCTGCCTTACTCACTGTCCACATTTCTATGAAGAGGTTTCCCCAGTGGATATCTCTGTGGTTTCCCCCAAAATGGAAATGGCCATTTTGTGACTAGGTTGCCATGTGATTATGCTAAAAGCATAGACGGCTCCCCTGGTGGCTCAGCTGGTGAAGAATCCACGTGCAGTGCAGGAGACTCTGGTTCAATGTCTGGGTCAGGAAGGTCCGCTGGAGAAGGGAGAGGCCACCCACTCCAGTATTCTTGGGCTTCTCTTGTGGCTCAGCTGGTGAAGAATCCGCCTGCAATGCAGGAGACCTGGGTTCGATCCCTGGGTTGGGAAGATCCCTGGAAAAGGGGACAGTTACCCACTCCAGTATTCTGGCCTGGAGAGTTCCAGAGACTGTATAGTCCACGGTGTCACAAAGAGTCGGACACGGCTGAGTGACTTTCACGAACGTTGTTAGAAAAGAGACAAAGAGAAGGAAATGGCATGCTTTTAAAATATGGTCAGGTATATTTTATCAATGACAATTTTTGACCTCGGAACTTCTGGAGCACCACTGGGGAATCAAAACTGCGAAACAAGATACATTTCTTTTTAAATTTCAGTGACTTGAAATTCCATTGTGAACTTTCACAAGGAGTTGCTTTCAGTCTATATGCAATTAGTCAATATACCTTCCTTATTTTGCTTCACACATCACCTTTGTAAAACAAAACCCTAACTTTTAAATTATTTTTATTAGAGTGACTTAATTTACAATTTGTGTTAGTTTCTGCTACAAAGCAAAATGAATCAGTTATACATAGACATGTGTCCATTGTTTCTAGATTCTTTTCACATAAAGGTCATTACAGAGTACTGAGTAGACGTCCCTATGTTAGTCAGCAGGTTCTGTTAGTTACCTATTTTGTATATAGTGGTCTGTATATGTGGAGAAGGCAATGGCACCCCACTCCAGTACTCTCGCCTGGAAAATCCCATGGACACAGGAGCCTGGTGGGCTGCAGTTCATGGGGTTGCTACGAGTTGGACACGACTGAGCGACTTCACTTTCACTTTTCACTTTCATGCATTGGAGAAGGAAATGGCAACCCACTCCAGTGTTCTTGCCTGGAGAATCCCAGGGACGGAGGAGCCTGGTGGGCTGCCGTCTATGGGGTCGCACAGAGTCAGACATGACTGAAGCAACTTAGCAGCAGCAGCAGTATGTATATGTCAATCCCAACCTTCCAGTTCATGTCTCCTTCCTCAGTCTTCTGGTTACCGTAAGTCTGCTTCCTGTGACTCTACTTCTGTTTTGTAAATGAGTTCATTTGTACCGTTTTCAGATTCCATATATAAGCTATGTCATATGGTGCTCGTCTTGTCTGACTCGCTTCACTCGGTCTTGCAACCTCCAGGAGCCCCTGGGTTGTGCAGATGGCATTATCCCGTTCATTTTAATGGCTGAGCGATATTCCACTGAATGCAGGCACCACATTGCGTCCATTCTTTGTCCCTCTGTTGATGGACATCTGTGGTGCCTCCGTGTCCAGGCTGTTGTGAACAGGGCTGCAGTGGGCGTTGGAGTGCATGTATCTTTTAGAATCAGGGTTCTCTCTGGATGTGTGCCTAGGAGTGGGATTACTGGATTATATGGTGACTCTATCGTTAGATTTCTAAGGACCCTCCATACTGTTCTCCATAATGGCTGCACCAGTTTACATCCCCTTCAACAGTGTAGGAGGAAAACCCTGACTTTAGAAGCTTGGCCTCATACCTCCTAACTGTGAGCCTTTTTTCGTCACCTAAAAGTTATTGAAAGTGAAAGCAAAAGTCTCTCAGTCGTGTCCAACTCTTTGCAACCCCATGGACTATACAGTCTATGGAATTCTCTAGGCCAGAACACTGGGGTGGGAAACCTTTCTCTTCTCCAGGAGATCTTCCCAACCCAGGGATCGAACCCAGGTCTCCCGCATTGAAGGCTGTTTCTTTACCAGCTGAGCCACAAGAGAAGCCCAAGAATACTGGAGAGGTAGCCTCTCCCTTCCCCGGGGGATCTTCCCAACCCAAGAGTCTAACCGGAGTCTCCTGCACTGCAAGCAGATTCTTTACCAACTGAGCTATGAGGGAAGCCCTGTTATTGAGTATTGGCTAAAAGTATGAATGCTGTGATAAATTATATTCATCTTGCTTGAGTTTCAAAGATTTATTTCATAAAAATATACACTCCAAACAAATGTGTGCATTTGGTCATGTAGAAGCTGCTTATGACCCCAGAATCGTGGTCCTTCCTATATGGTGGCGGTTTAATCGCTAAGTTGTATCAGACCCACACAACCCCAGGGACTGTAGCCTGCCTGGCTCCTCTGTCCATGGGATTTTCCAGCCAAGACTACTGGAGTGGGTTTCCATTTCCTTCTCCAGGGGATCTTCCCAACCCAGGGACTGAACCCTGTTCTCCTGCATTGCAGGCAGACGTTTTATTGACTGAGCTTCCATGACTTGCTAGATAGAACTTTTCTTAT
Source organism: Oryx dammah (assembly GCF_014754425.2). Classification (NCBI taxonomy): domain Eukaryota; kingdom Metazoa; phylum Chordata; class Mammalia; order Artiodactyla; family Bovidae; genus Oryx; species Oryx dammah. The sequence goes on along the minus strand of NW_024070186.1, from coordinate 704,655 downwards.
TTTCTGTAGCTGAATGAGACTATCTGAGGTACCACAGTTCAAATTTACAAAGTGCCTCATTTCAGTTTGCTGGTTCAAACACTGTCTTCAGCTTTTCAGTGTGTAATTGGCAGTGGGCTTCCTAGGTAGCAAACCAGGTATTTCCTATTAACTTTAAAAGTGCCACCGAGAGTTGTGATGCAAAAATTCCTCACTCCAAATTGAGCATCTTTGTTCACTGACCTGGTTTAGAACGGAGTACCCAGCATGTATCCTGAAAATCTTTTGAGACCAGCTATTGTGTTTCCTTACAATTGCATAGTAGCTGGTTTTACAGGCTAGCCAGGAGCCATTGTACCCTAATCAGGAGCTGGTCACTGGGGGGCCTGGAATCTCAGCTCCACATAATGAGTTTAAACTTTGTAAATTCTTCTAGCATTGATTAGCCTGCTGAACTCCCAAATCATTGATTTGGTGCATACTTCCTTAAACCTGAAATCTTTAAAGACGTGTGTATTGCTGAGAGATTTCTATTTAGTTTGCTTCACACACTTGTGTGTATTTCCTTTCTTTTTCATTCTAGGATAATATGAAATACATATCAAAAGAATCCTTTTTACATAAGTGTTAAGGGATATCTTTTGTTTTTTTTTTTAATTCCAAAGGTAATTCACATATTTGAATTCAAAGAAGTTAAAATTGTGCTCGACTTAATTTGTACACATTTCAGTGTCTTACTGACTGTATTCATACTTGTGGGCAATTTGAAAGTGCCTCATTTTACTTAAGTGAAGCAGATAAAGAGGTTGAGAGAGAAAGGAATAGAAAGTCAAGCTCTTACTTCTTATAAAGTGTTCCATCCAGTACTGTACAAAGAAAAGTGTGTTTTTGCACATGGGATGACCACTTAGGAGAGCAATTTGGAGACACTTGTGTCTAAGTCTAGCAGCCTCCTTATTGAGAAGTCTTTGTATGTATACGTTAGTTTTTGAGTTGGACAGACCCATCTGTTCAGTGTTTAACTCTGCAGCTAGGTAATGATGCCCTATTTCTTATTACCTTAACTGAAAGAAAGTTTTCTTCATAACCAATGTATCAATATTAATATACTACCACTTATTAACAGGAATTAGCTTTATGCCAGACACCACACCAAATCCTTACCAAATGCACCAGAGTGAGGGCTTTTTCACCATAAATTCTAGGTGAGGGTTCTTGGTGGATCATTAAATTGCAGTGATAAGAAATGTACACATCCCGTGCGTAGTCACCCAGTCCTGTTTGGTTCTTTGTGACCACATGGACTGTAGCCTGCCAGGCTCCTCTGTCCATGGGATAACCCAGGCAAGAATACTGGAGTGGGTTGCCATTCCCTTCTCTTAGGGGATCTTCCCAACCCAGGGATCGGACCCTCGTATCTGGCATCTCCTGCGCTGCAGGCAGATTCTTTACCTCTGCACCACTGGGAAGCCCAGCAGGTTCCCTGGAGATAGAAGAAAGGGGCCCCCGCTGGCAGGAACACTGGATGTGGTGGCCGGAAGGAAGCAGGTCTCAGTGAGGGAACTGGGAGCGCACCACTGTGATCACGAAGGGAACAGGCAAGGAGGGCCTCTCCACAGAGGCCTCACTGCAGCTCACCCCTGTATCGCCTCTAAGGATCTCGAACGATATGGACAAAAAGATCAGAATTATTTTTTAGGTACTTTTGGTTGCTGTACTACGTCTCTCTTCAAGGTGACACTGTGTCAGACGCGGCCAGCTGGGCCTCCAAGCTTTGTTAACTTTACACAAACAGCTTTAGTTTTCGTCACCCTTTTTGAGAGGAGGAATGAGGTACGAAATGCATTTCTGTTAAGCCGCTGAAACCTAGTGCATCATTTCTTACCTCAGCATTGCCTGTTCTATCACCTGCTTCCCAGGGAGGAGTAGCTGTTAAGTGACAGGGCTGAGGTGATTCCAGCTCTTGACTGCTTTGCTGTAGTACCGCCTAAATGGGTCCCATTCCCCACACACAGACCTTTCACCATAATTTATATCAGCGAAGAGTTTTTGTGGTGCTTCCTACACTTCAGGTTCAGGGAACAATTGCCTAGCTCTAGCCACCAGTAAGTGCCTGGATCCGAGGCTAGATTCAGGCTGGATTACTTGACTTGTGCACCCTACGTCACAAGTGATAGTGGTTTCCCAGGGGGAAGAGACTGCTCCTCCCAGTCTTAACAGTCTGTCTTGACCTCAAGGCTTTTGGTGAAACTAGGAAATGTCAAAATTACTAGTCTTTTCATTAAAATCTCATTTCTATTCCTAAGTTAGACGAAAAGCAAAGAAAACATAATAGAAACTAAATTACCCACTTCGAGTTTCAGACCAGCCTCAAATATCTCTTTAGACTAGATGGTGGGGAGCACTCAGATGAGTTGAGCTGAAAATGAGTGCTCCCACCTTCAAGGCCTCCTCCTTCTCTGGAGGTTTCTAATCCCTCGATTCTGCCACCCACCACCGGTATCGCTCACTGCTTGTGGGCACCTCCACTCAGCCTGCAAGAGAAAGCAGCAGATCAAAAGTGAGACCTGTTGGTTTGACAGTTACTTATGGCTTTGTTGGAGCAGACTTTTTTAACTATGTGAACTACGGGGCTGTTTGCGAGCATCCTTCATTCATTTTTTATTTATCCCAAACAATCAGCAGTGCTGGTTAACACTGCTCTTCAGTAAAGGAGACTACCGCTGTGGTAACCCCCTTTTCTGAATGGGGGCGTATGCTCCTTCCATCTACCCTGTAACTTGATCAATGTGGCATTAGTAACAAACAATATCACGAGTCAGTTGAAGAGAGAGCCTTGTAATTTGCATCTCATTTCCCCACTAAGCAGTTAGCTGCTTTGGGGCTTACGAGCGTCTGTAGTTGAGACGACATTTGCAGACCACACAGGGGCCTATCCATCCTACCTGCAGGGCAGGCAGACAGTGGGGAAGGATTTCCTGCCTCCCTTGGGCTGCCTTGCAGAGCACTGAGTCTGGGTGGTGTGTTCCGCAGCAGGTGCTTCCTTCTTGCCTCATCATGGTCAGTTTCTCTGTGGCATGCCCCCTTGAGAAGCGCTGGAGGGAAGGGAGAAGTCACGATAACGCCTCATCACGCGAGTCCCTTCTAGTTGTGCCCTGTAGTGCCCGGAGCCAACGTGAGGAGCTCCGCCCATGGCAAAGGTCATGAGGAAGGAGGCTCGGCATACGCAAAGGCGGGATTGAGCCTCAGAAGACCCCCTGTTCCTGAGCAACTACCCCCAAAAACCAGAGTCTGCCTGCTTTACTGTGTCATGCTTTCCACCTGCTCTTCTGACATTAACGGGGGCTGTCCCCCCCACTACCTTTTACTGGAAAAAGTTAATTTAGAGCTTTTAGATAATAAATCTCCTGGGCATAATACGAGTGTTTCAATCAAAAAACCTCTCTGATGGCTTTCTAGCCTGCCTGCAGGACTCTTACAGCTGCACATGTGATTGTTTGCGGCCTCCCGACCACGAGAGGCACAGGAAGCTTAAAACATCCTAGGAATGTAGGGGCTTCCAAGGAGTCAAAATCATTTAGAATAGGACTGATTAAGGGTTTCACTTGTTGAGCCAATACTTGCTGCCAAATTTTCATATCTTTTGTTTGTAGATATAGTTGGTATGTAGAAAAAACAGGTAGTAGCCCTGGTATTAGCAACATTAGATCTTTGAGTTAAAGTACTTTCTTTGTTATAACCCACTGCACCTTTGTTCTACAGGAATGTAACTTTATTTAGTACTTTGAGGGTGATGCAGATTAAGAAAAAACACTTCAAGGGAAAAAGAGTTTTCTGGTTGATAGACATTTATCTAGGAAGAGAGACATAAAAATGTTAACAGGCCTCTTGGCCAGAAGATAATGTAAACCACCTGAGACCTTTTGTGTACGGGAAGGTATGCAAGAGGAAAGCCTGGTCTCAATGAGGGTCAGGACTGCTGCCCCTGCATAACTCTGCATATTCCATTATTTCTTTATGCACAACTTGGGGTATATAATCGGCTTTTGAAAATAAAGTTGTGGGTCTTGGGTCTGGCACCAACGCTGGGCTTCCCCATTTCGTTCTTTTCTCCCCTTTTTCGGCTGAATTCCCATCTGGAGCATGGAGGCTCGCCATGTCTAATTACTTGCCCTGGCTTCTAAGACCCACGCGAGAGGGAGCCCAAGGAGGGCACCCTCCGCTATTCAAGCGGGCGCCAGTGGCCTACGTAGATGGTGCAAGTTTCTTGTCTTGGAACTTTATTGGTTTTCCATGTAAACCAAGTTATTCAGCATCTTTTCTCCACTAAATTTTCTTACTACACTATTTCTTTCTAATGTCCCTCCATATCTTTAATTAACCAATTAATTCCTCAGACGCCAACTCTGTCCCTGCTTTGAATTCCCTGGATCCACCAGGGCTGGACCCCGACACTGTAGCTCCTGTGAAAGGCAGGGCCCCACACCTTACCATCACATTGTCAGAGCAAAACAGGAGAGGGGGGAGAGAGATGAAAGAAATCAAAGAGCTCCCTTCCTGACCACAAGAATTCACAAAAATGCTAACATGAGGAAGATTTGCTATTAGAAAATTTTAGAATCACATTGTCAGAGCAAAACAGGATTTTAGCGGATGGAGGGGAGAGAGATGAAAGAAATCAAAGAGCTCCCTTCCCAACCACAAGAATTCACAAAAATCCTAACATGAGGAAAATTTGCTATTAGAAAATTTTAGAACTTAAGAAAAAACGTGAGTTGAAAGGCCAAGATCAGGTGTGAACCTATGAAAGCCCTTGTTAAAGTGTCTTCATCCAATAAAAGAGGCAGCGTTAAGGGATGCAATGGTGCGTGCCACATCTACGGTTACTATTAATCATAGTGTATTTGATTTCCGTTTGCAATTCAGTCTCAGTAGTAGAATTTGAAGCCTTTTTAACACAGTTTAAAAAATTGTGAATTTGTTTTGCCGTTTTCTGTAGCGAATCTTCTGAGGACTAAGGGGCCATTTTCTCCCTTCCGGTCCTCCATGAGAGTGAGCAGTATTTTTGCAGTGTAACAGTGCAGGCTTCCAGCTCCCACTGGACTCACAGATTACTCTGAGACTTACTCTGTGTGCTTCCAGATTACTCACAGAGTAGTTTAGGTGGTTAGCACTGGGGAAAAAGAGAAGAATCTTTGAAAACCTATATACCAAAGCTGAGAAAGTTTCTTACACAGTCTTCAAGGTTATGAAGCCTTACTTCTTTTTTAAATTTACTTATATTGGAGTATAGTTGTCTTAGCTTCAGTGTACAGAAAAGTGAATCAGTTATACATAAACATGTATCGACTCTTTTTTTAGTTCCTTTTCGCATATAGGTCATTACAAAGTATTGAGTCAAGTTCCCTGTGCTGTACAATAGGTATTTATTAGTTATCTGTTATATATATCAGTTCAGTTCAGTTGCTCAGTCGTGTCCGACTCTTTGTGACCCCATGAGTCGCAGCACGCCAGGCCTCTCTGTCCATCACCAACTCCCGGAGTCCACCCAGACTCACGTCCATCAAGCCGGTGACACCATCCAGCCATCTCCTCCTCGGTCCCAATCTCACTTGCATGTGGAATCGAGAAAGGGGGCACGCACGTGCCTTCCTCCCATCTAAAGCCTCACGTGAGGCCAGGCTCAGTGCTTCTACCCTTACTGCGCTTCCTCCATCCCCATGGACCGAAGGGCACAGCCCAAGGACGGGAGCCTTCTTGAGCTCGCTCACAACTTTACTGCAACAGCTTTGTTTCCTCCTCTTGAATCTGACTTACTTCCCTTTTGTCTTCCCAACTTCTATCACCCTGGTCTTTTTTCCCCCTAATTACCCCCACTAGAGAGCACCAACAATTCTTTTCATTGTCTAAAAGGTGTACAAACTCCATGTGAGAATGACTCAAAATTGGACAGCTGCCTTCCTCAAAACTCTCAAAACTGTTCAGTCTTTTAGTTCAGAACAAGAAAATGGGATCAATAAACATTTTTCATCCAAAGGTCATAGCTGTGTTTCTCTCCTCCACCCCCACTGGGGAAAGAATGCTTAGAATTCAACCAATTTCCTAAAAGATCTGTGACTTCAAGGGTTAACAAGATGCTTGGATAATTCAGCATCATGAGTTTGGGGGGACTCTACTTTGTGACAACCATCAAGCAGATTAAATTCTGAGGTACCTCAGACACTTGGTCTTTCAGCCCGAGAAACAGCATTAACTGCTGGAGCAGGTACCTGAGAAAACTCCTAGTTCTGTGGAAGGTCACTAAGAATCCGGAGGCGTGGCTTCTGGTGGAAAAGTTCTCCCACTAACTTGTCGAGTGTTTTCATGTTTCTGGACCATTGTTTCCTCACCTCTAACTAGGGAGTTGGACTAACTCATTGGTTTCAAACCTGACCTGGAGATCTGGGCCCCACACCCACCCGCCACCAACGGAAAGAGACTGGTTGGAATCTCTGTGACCTGATTTTTTTAAGGAACCCTCCTCAAAGCATCCTGTCATCTGACATGTGTACAAACCATTGTAGCTGAGACTCTGTAGGGTCACTTCTAGCTTTAAAATGCTCAGTCGTGTCTAACTCCTTGCAACCCCATGGACTATAGCCTGCTAGACTCCTTTGTCTATGGAATTCACCAGGCAAGAACACTGGAGTGGGTTGTCATTTCCTTCTCCAAGTTAAAACACTGAGTTTCCATTAAACTAGTATTCTCTACACTAATGGTAATCTGAATTAGCATGAAGCATTGATATTAGTCAGGGCTTCTCTGATAGCTCAACTGGTAAAGAATCTGCCTGCCATGCAGGAGACCCTGGTTTGATTCCTGAGTTGGGAAGATCCCCTGGAGAAGGGATAGGCTACCTGCTCCAGTATTCTTGTGCTTCCCTTGTGGCTCAGCTGGTAAAGAAGCCAGCTGCAATGCAGGAGACCTGGGTTCGATCCCTGGGTTGGCAAGATCCTGTGGAGAAGGTAAAGGCTACCCACTCCAGTATTCTGGCCTGGAGAGTCCCAATGGGCTGTATAGTCCATGGGGTCCCAAAGAATCGAACATGACTGAGCGACTTTCACTTTCACTTTCATTGATATTAGACAACAGAATGAATATATCAGAGCATTCTTTTTAAAATACACGTGATTAATAATATATGTGAATGAAATGATTTATTTAGCGAGCCTAGCACAGTAGTCCTGGCTATATAATGAACACTGACCTCATAGGATTTGCAGTGAAAATAAGTGTGATAGCGTGGCTGAGCAGCGTCTGCCGGAGCGCTGATGACAGTGACTACTCGATGGATTGATAGCAGACAGGATGGGGACAGGGCTTCCCCGGTGGGGCTAGTGGTAAAGAACCTGCCTGCCAGTGCAGGAGGCGTAACAGACGTGGGTTTCATCCCTGGGTCAGGAAGAACCCTTGGACAAGGCAGTGGAAACCCACTCCAGTATTCTTCCCTGGAGAATCCTATGGACATAGGAGCCTGGCAGGCTATAGGGTCTATAGGTCTATAGGGTCGCAAGATTCGGACACGACTGAAGCACCTTAGCACGCACACACACAGAGGATGATAACCACAGTGACATTGGTTATAAGATCTCACTACTCAAAGTGTGTCCCAGGGGCGAGCAACATCAATATTATCTGGGCACTGACCGGAACGCAAAGTCTCAGGCTCCACCCCAGACCTCCTGAGGCAGAAGCTTGCCAGGGTCCAGCCCCTGTGGATCCAGGGAAGTTGAAGCAGGGATGGAGTCAGCGATTAAAGATAGATTAGTTAGAGATTTAAAGAGAGATTAGGGAAGAATAATGTAGTGAAACAATAGAGGAGAAAAGAGGCTGATATTCCTTGGTTTACACAGAAAGCTAATAAAGTCTCAAGACAAGAAACTTGCACTGTCTACATAGGCCACAGGCACCCACTTGAATAACGGGGAGTGCCCCGCCTTAGGCTCTCTCTCGCATGGGTCTTAGAAGCCCAGGCAAATAAGTAGACACAGCAAGCCTCTATGTTCCAAGGGATCAGCCTGAAAGAGAAAGGGAGGGAGAGGGAGAAAGAGAGAGAGAGTCGACACACGGGAGGCCAAGCTTGTGCAAAAATCCCCATAACTTTATTTCAAAAGGTGCTGATATACTCTAAGTTTTACATAATGGAAGATACAGAGTCATCCAGGGAAGCAGTCCTGACTCTTTTTGATACCAGGCTTTCTTTCTGCATATCTTTCCGTATAAAAAAGGTCTCAGGTGATTTATATTATCTTCTGGCCAAGAGGCCTGTTAACACTTTATGGCTCTCTTCCTTAATGAATGTTAATCTCATTTCCCTGAAGTGTTTTTCTTTAATCTGCATCACCCTCAAAGCACTAAAATTACATCCCTGTAGAACAAAGGTGCAGTGGGTTATAACAAAGAAAGTACTTAACTCAAAGATCTATGTTGCTACTTGTTTTTTCTATATACCAACTATATTAATTAATGCACTCCTGGGTACACAACAAATAAAGGATATGGAAACCTGACAGCAAGTATCGGCTCCACAGTTCAGTTCAGTTCAGTCACTCAGTCGTGTCCGACTCTTTGCGACCCCATGAATCACAGCACGCCAGGCCTCCCTGTCCATCACCAACTCCCGGAGTTCACTCAGACTCACGTCCATTGAGTCCATGATGCCATCCAGCCATCTCATCCTCGGTCGTCCCCTTCTCCTCCTGCCCCCAATCCCTCCCAGCATCAGAGTCTTTTCCAATGAGTCAACTCTTCACATCAGGTGGCCAAAGTACTGGAGTTTCAGCTTTAGCATCATTCCTTCCAAAGAAATCCCAGGGCTGATCTCCTTCAGAATGGACTGGTTGGAGCTCCTTAGTCCAAGGGACTCTTAAGAGTCTTCTCCAACACCACAATTCAAAAGCATCAATTCTTCGGCACTCAGCCTTCTTCACAGTCCAACTCTCACATCCATACATGACCACAGGAAAAACCATAGCCTTGACTAGACGGACCTTAGTCGGCAAAGTAATGTCTCTGCTTTTGAATATGCTATCTAGGTTGGTCATAACTTTTCTTCCAAGGAGTAAGTGTCTTTTAATTTCATGGCTGCAGTCACCATTTGCTGTGATTTTGGAGCCCCAAAAAATAAAGTCTGACACTGTTTCCACTGTTTCCCCATCTATTTGCCATGAAGTGATGGGACCAGATGCCATGATCTTCATTTCCTGAATGTTGAGCTTTAAGCCAACTTTTTCACTCTCCTCTTTCACTTTCATCAAGAGGCTTTTTAGCTCCTCTTCACTTTCTGCCATAAGGGTGGTGTCATCTGCATATCTGAGGTGATTGATATTTCTCCCGGCAATCTTGATTCCAGCTTGTGTTTCTTCCAGTCCAGCGTTTCTCATGATGTACTCTGCACAGAAGTTAAATAAGCAGGGTGACAATATACAGCCTTGACATACTCCTTTTCCTATTTGGAACCAGTCTGTTGTTCCAGGCCCAGTTCTAACTGTTGCTTCCTGACCTGCATACAGATTTCTCAAGAGGCAGGTTAGGTGGTCTGGTATTCCCATCTCTTTCAGAATTTTCCACAGTTTCTTGTGATCCACACAGTCAAAGGTTTTGGCATAGTCAATAAAGCAGAAATAGATGTTTTTCTGGAACTCTCTTGCTTTTTCCATGATCCAGCGAATGTGGGCAATTCGATGAAACCCTTAATCAGTTTTATTCTAATGATTTTTCCTAGAATTTTTTAAGCTTTCTGTGCCTCTTGCGGTTGGGAGGCTGTAAACAATTCACATGCACAGTTGTAAAAATTCAGACAGACCTGTCAGGCAAGTTAGAAAGCATTCAGAGGGGTTTGAGCTGAGACATTCCTTTTACGCCCAGAAGACTTATTAACTAGAGCTCTAAGTTAATTTTCTTTAGAGAAAGGTGGTCGGGGACAGCCCCCTGTAATGTTAGAAGAGTAGATGGAAAGCATAACACAGTAAAGCAGGCAGACTCTGGTTTTGGGGGTAGATGCTCGAGAAAATCCAGGGGGACCCCTGAGACCTGATCCCACCTTTGCGATTGTCAGGCCCCTTTCCTTATGAACTTTGTCACAGGTGGGATTCCCCATGCTGGCTCCTGGCATCAGCTGCATTTTAAGGAGATCTCTAGGCAATTTGTGTGCACACAGAAGTTCGAGAAGCACTGATATAGAAAAAGTCTTGTGGTTCAGCAACTCCAGGGAACTCATACTAGTAGTAAACCATGGGGGTTGGGAGTCACACTCAAATCAGAAGATGCTAAGGCTGGTGCCTTTCTCTTATTCCTTAGAGAGGGTCTCTGACCTGGAGATGTCGGACTTCCTGAATCCCCCTAGCAAGCTCTTTCTTTCATCCAAACTGTAACTGAAAAGCTTTTTAAAAACACAGTATTACGTTTACCATAGTAGCAATAGCACTGTAATTTTGCTTTATTTTTCACATTTTTAATTATTCAGCTGTTTTATTTGTCACCACTTAGGGAATTATTGCAAAACTTATGTCTATAATGCTACTGATTAACGCATATTTAGGCAACTAAACAGATGTAGAATGGTTGACTGCTTTGATAAAATTAAACATTGATGAAACATATATTTGCAAAGCAATAATGATGCTGGCATTTATGTAAATAATAACAGATCTAGCTCCCTAATCATCTACAAAACACAGGAGGGAGGTGACAGAATTACCACATACATCTCACTTACTAGGCAGATCATTTTCGAGTGCGTGTTTTTTTCCATGTGAATAAAGTTATGTTAATTCATAGCCTCTATTACCACTTTAAAATGAGAGAAGTATATTTGAGCATAAAACAATGAGACCCAAAGCATATTTCCAAAATATGTTATAATTTCCAGAGCTTCTTTGTACTTCATGGAAGGTACCTGTTTTCTAATGTATTCCTCCACAGTAAGGTAGTTTGATTTTATGCAAGATGTGTTTTGAGCTTAAATGAATCTATGTTACACATTTGTGTTTCACATTTTAACATCTCTGAAATTGGGATCTGTCATAATTGATGGCATGTCACAATTCAATTGACAGCATTTTTAAAAAATTTTTACAATCAGTTGGATCTTAAAGCCAATTAAATTGAAAATTAGGATCTGTAGTGAACTTAATCCTAGTCCACATGCTAAGTCACTTCAGTCATGTTTGTGACCCTAGGGACTGTAGCCTGCCAGGCTTCTCTGTCCATGGGATTCTCCAGGCAAGAATACTGGAGTGGGCTGCCATTTCCTTCTCCAATCCTAGTCCACAGAGTACAACAAATGAAACATAAAGGAATCATTACAGCCACCTGCATTTAAGTAAGAAGGGCAAGAGAATAAAGAGATAGAAATGACATTAAATAAGAAATGGTTCCACGGATTTCTATTTTCACAAGAACCAGAGAGGAGAATCATAGAAGACAAGATAATTTAGCGAAGGGGCAAGAAAGAGCAATAAGGAGATGGAAAACAAAAGGAGGGCAAAGAAGCACCCAGCTGGCAAATGCAGCCAATGGGGGCATTGCTGTGGCCATGGTTTCCTTGAGCGTTGCGTCCGACACCAGCCAGGCAATTGGCTGCTCCCTTTTCCAGACTCAGGAGGTGTTCCCAGCATCTTTCAGGGGCTGTTTTCTCTCTGCTGGCCAGGTGGGCCAATCACCCCATCACCTCTGAACTTCCATCTCTTTCCCTGCCTCCGGTGTTTTATCCAGGCCCACACCACCCATGTTACCATCCAGGGTTCTTGGCTTCCTTAATCAATAGAAATTGACAAAAGAAAGAAATTCAGGCAAGTCTTTCTCGGGGCCCTTGCTGCACAGAGAGAACCAAGAACAGACAACAGGTCCCCTTGCTTGCTCACTCCCCAAGGTGGGGGCAAGCTGGTCCTTATGTGGGGCGAGGGCAGGCTGAGTCCAGGGCTTGAGCCCGAGGCAGCTTAGATGATCTGCCCAGCCTGCAGGTGGTGCCGAGTGCAGGGGGCAGGCAGAGGACCCTGCTTTCTCTCCTGACCCCGGCTTTCACTCCTGGCTCTTCAGAAGTGGCAGTTGTTTTTTTGTTTTGCTTTGTTTTTTGGTCTTTTTTTACCTTGCTGTCCACAGTTAGCCCCAGCTGCACATTTATTTTTGGTCCTTTGTAGATTTGCTGTATTTTCTTGCCTGAGGAAGGTGTGTCCAGATGCAAGCACAGCCGCAGAGGGTCCCGGGGCGCAGGCTCGTCTCCCTGGGTGTGAACGATTTTACAACTTCTGTTTGTTTGTTCTTTCAGGTGATATCAAGATTATCAAACAAATCAACAGTCTCACAGGTATGGCTTTTTTCCAAAGAGCAAAATATTTATCTAAAATTTCTGGGATTTCCAACAAATCTGTTTCCCCCTTGAAGATTTTATGTATTCACCTTTGACTTCCGCTAAAACACTTCCCAATGAGAGATGTGGTAATTGACTTTCCTGCGTTTGGGAACAGAAAGATGGAAACTCATAAATCTTTTTAAGGGCCTTATTGGTATTGTTAAAAAGTAGTTTGTTACCAAAACCTGCCCAAAATATCAAAGTCCTGAAGTGTTCATCCTAGTAGAATTGAGCTTGTAGGTCAGTCTCAACTTTTCAGAACCATCCAATTTCATGGAAAACTTCCCCCCAAACAGTGGCTTGCCACATTTATAACCTAGACTTTTATTGCCAATCATCCTGTACCAGGAGCCCTGTGCTGCTGCTGCTGCTGCTGCTAAGTCGCTTCAGTCATGTCTGACTCTAGCGACTCCATGGACTGCAGCCCACCAGACTCCCCCGTCCCTGGGGTTCTCCAGGCAAGAGCTCTGGAGTAGGTTGCCATTTCCTTCTCCAATGCATAAAAGTGAAAAGTGAAAGTGAAGTCGCTCAGTCGGGTCTGACTCTGTGTGACCCCATAGACGGTAGCCCACCAGGCTCCCCTGTCCCTGGGATTCTCCAGGCAGGAGCACTGGGGTGGGGTGCCATCGCCATCTCCCTGTAAATGGCTCCTTTCCTTGCCTTGTTCTCTTCATGAAACAGAGGCAGCCCCCCCAACTTTCACACACACTCAGAGGCACACAAATAAATCCAGCTGAGTAACACGTTATAGAGATGTCGACCCGGACTGAAGACGGTTGGAAGTGGGGAACAAACTGAGCTACTACTAAGGAACATTTTTAAAACTCCTAAAGCATCTCAGTGCCGTCAACCACGTTTCTCTCTGGCACTGTCTTTCCTCTCCCTTCTCTACAAAATCCCTCCTCAGGAGCTAGGAAAGCTGTCCCACCTGTAAACGCTCCTCACCAAGCATCCTTTCCTCATTACTGTACCTCTTTTCTGCCAGCCCTTTCCTATATTCTCTTTCTTGTCAAAAGAAATTTAGCCTTCTTCTGGATTTTCCAATTTGAATTCTTTGCCCCTCCACAGCACTCTAAAAATGAACATCCCTTCCAAGAATACACCACCCTTAACTTTCAAAAAAATTTTCTGTATTTTCTGTTCATTTGCAGTATCAAAGCCACTAGAATAATGGGGGTTCTAATAAAACACATATTTATTTGTCTCTCATGGATTAGGCCAGAGGTGGGCAATATGACAGTGTCAGTTGGGTCTAGAGATTTCCTTCTTGCCTCATGATCCTTAACACATGCCTTCCTTCTTTAAGATCTCCTCATTCTCTCAGATGGCTGCTCCCGACTAGCAACTAAATAAATGTAAAGAGCAAGATGGGCCCTCCCCTTCTGCTAGGAGCCTTCCGAAAAGGCCCTTGTAAATGGCCACTTATACACTATCTTCCCAGAATTTGGCCCCATGCCTAAACCACGTGGCAAAGGAATGCGGAAAAAGTGATCTTTGGGCAAGGTGCATCAGTTCAGTCGCTCAGTCGTGTCTGACTCTTTGCGACCCCATGAATCACAGCACGCCAGGCCTCCCTGTCCATCACCAACTCCCGGAGTTCACTCAGACTCATGTCCATCGAGTCCGTGATGCCATCCAGCCCTCTCATCCTCTGTCACCCCCTTCTCCTCCTGCCCCCAGTCCCTCCCAGCATCACAGTCTTTTCCAATGAGTCAACTCTTCGCATGAGGTGGCCAAAGTACTGGAGTTTCAGCTTTAGCATCATTCCTTCCAAAGAAATCCCAGGGCTGATCTCCTTCAGAATGGACAGGTTGGATCTCCTTGCAGTCCAAGAGACTCTCAAGAGTCTTCTCCAACACCACAGTCCAAACGCATCAATTCTTCGGCGCTCAGCCTTCTTCACAGTCCAACTCTCACATCCATACATGACCACAGGAAAAACCATAGCCTTGACTAGACGGACCTTAGTCGGCAAAGTAATGTCTCTGCTTTTGAATATGCTATCTAGGTTGGTCATAACTTTTCTTCCAAGGAGTAAGTGTCTTTTAGTTTCATGGCTGCAGTCACCATCTGCAGTGATTTTGGAGCCCCAAAATAAACTCTGACACTGTTTCCACTGTTTCCCCATCTATTTGGCATGAAGTGATGGGACCAGATGCCATGATCTTCGTTTTCTGAATGTTAAGCTTTAAGCCAACTTTTTCACTCTCCTCTTTCACTTTCATCAAGAGGCTTTTGAGTTCCTCTTTAACTTTCTGCCATAAGGGTGATGTCATCTGCATATCTGAGGTTATTGATATTTCCCCTGGCAATCTTGATTCCAGCTTGTGTTTCTTCCAGTCCAGCATTCCTCATGATGTACTCTGCATAGACGTTAAATAAGCAGGGTGACAATATACAGCCTTGACGCACTGCTTTTCCTATTTGGAACCAGTCTGTTGTTCCATGTCCAGTTCTAACTGTTGCTTCCTGACCTGCATACAGATTTCTCAAGAGGCAGGTTAGGTGGTCTGGTATTCCCATCTCTTTCAGAATTTTCCACAGTTTCTTGTGATCCACACAGTCAAAGGCTTTGGCATAGCCAATAAAGCAGAAATAGATGTTTTTTCTGGAACTCTCTTGCTTTTTCCATGATCCAGCGGATGTTGGCAATTTGATGTCTGGTTCCTCTGCCTTTTCTAATACCAGCTTGAACATCAGGGATTTCACAGTTCACTTATTGCTGAAGTCTGGCTTGGAGAATTTTGAGCATTACTTTACTAGCATGTGAGATGAGTGCAACTGTGCGGTAGTTTGAGCATTCTTTGACATTGCCTTTCTTTGGGATTGGAAAGAAAACTGACCTTTTCCAGTCCCGTGGCCACTGCTGAGTTTTCCAAATTTGCTGGCATATTGAGTGCAGCACTTTCACAGCATCATCATTCAGGATTTGAAACAGCTCCACTGGAATTCCATCACCTCCACTAGCTTTGTTCGTAGTGATGCTTTCTAAGGCCCACTTGACTTCACATTCCAAGATGTCTGGCTCTAGATTAGTGATCACATCATCATGATTATCTGGGTCATGAAGATCTTTTTTGTACAGGTCTTCTATGTATTCTTGCAACCTCTTCTTAATATCTTCTGCTTCTGTTAGGTCCAGACCATTTCTGTCCTTTATCAAGCCCATCTTTGCATGAAATGTTCCCTTGGTATCTCTAATTTTCTTGAAGAGATCTCTAGTCTTTCCCATTCTGTTGTTTTCCTCTATTTCTTTGCATTGATCGCTGAAGAAGGCTTTCTTATCTCTTCTTGCTATTCTTTGGAACTCTGCATTCAGACGCTTGTATCTTTCCTTTTCTCCTTTGCTTTTCGCCTCTCTTCTTTTCACAGCTATTTGTAAGGCCTCCCCAGACAGCCATTTTGCTTTTTTGCATTTCTTTTCCATGGGGATGGTCTTGATCCCTGTCTCCTGTACAATGTCATGAACCTCATTCCATAATTCATCAGACACTATCTATCAGATCTAGGCCCTTAAATCTATTTCTCACCTCCACTGTATAATCATAAGGGATTTGATTTGGGTCATCCCTGAATGGTCTAGCAGTTTTCCCTACTTTCTTCAATTTAAGTCTGAATTTGGCAATAAGGAGTTTATGATCTGAGCCACAGTCAGCTCCTGGTCTTGTTTTTTGTTGACTGTATAGAGCTTCTCCATCTTTGGCTGCAAAGAATATAATCAATCTGATTTTGGTGTTGACCATCTGGTGATGTCCATGTGTAGAGTCTTTTCTTGTGTTGTTGGAAGAGGGTGTTTGCTATGACCAGTGCATTTTCTTGGCAAAACTCTATTAGTCTTTGCCCTGCTTCATTCCGCATTCCAAGGCCAAATTTGCCTGTTACTCCAGGTGTTTCTTGACTTCCTACTTTTGCATTCCAGTCCCCTAGAATGAAAAGGACATCTTTTTTGGGTGTTACTTCTAAAAGGTCTTGTAGGTCTTCATAAAACCATTCAACTTCAGCTTCTTCAGCATTACTGGTTGGGGCATAGACTTGGATTACTGTGATATTGAATGGTTTGCCTTGGAGACGAACAGAGATCATTCTGTCGTTTTTGAGATTGCATCCAAGTACTGCATTGTGGACTCTTTTGTTGACCATGATGGCTACTCCATTTCTTCTGAGGGATTCCTGCCCGCAGTAGTAGGTATAATGGTCATCTGAGTTAAAATCACCCATTCCAGTCCATTTTAGTTCGCTGATTCCTAGAATGTTGACATTCACCCTTGCCATCTCTTGTTTGACCACTTCCAATTTGCCTTGATTCATGGACCTGACTTTCCAGGTTCCTATGCAATATTGCTCTTTACAGCATTGGGTCTTGCTTCTATCACCAGTCACATCCAAAACTGGGTATTGTTTTTGCTTTGGCTCCATCCCTTCATTCTTTCTGGAGTTATTTCTCCACTGATCTCCAGTAGCATATTGGGCACCTAATGACCTAGGGAGTTCCACTTTTAGTGTCCTATCATTTTGCCTTTTCATACTGTTCATGGGGTTCTCAAGGCAAGAATACTGAAGTGGCTTGCCATTCCCTTTTCCAGTGGACCACATTCTGTCAGACCTGCACGTCTTGGGTTGCCTGTCTTGGGTTGCCCCGCAGGCATGGCTTGGTTTCATTGAGTTAGACAAGGCTGTGGTCCTAGTGTGATTAGACTGACTAGTTTTCTCTGAGTATGGTTTCAGTGTGTCTGCCCTCTGATGCCCTTTGGAAACACCTACCATCTTACTTGGGTTTCTCTTACCTTGGGCGTGGGGTATCTCGTCACGGCTGCTCCAGCAAGGCACAGCCGCTGCTCCTGACCTTGGATGAGGGGTGTCTCCTTTCCGCCGCCCTTCCTGACCTTCAACGTGGGATGGCTCCTCTAGGCCCTCCTGCACCGGAGCAGCCACCGCTCCTCGGGGTGCTCCTCCCGGGAGCAGCATCACTAAGAGCAATTTAAGAAATAAGGCGAGATTATGTAAAATATCCCAATACTATCTGTAGGACCAAGTTTTTCCATTTTCTTCATGATCAGCCTCATCATCACAAGGACAAGCATTTAATTAAGCACATTCACTGGAGAAGGAAGTGGCAATCCACTCCTGTACTCTTGCCTGGAGAACCCCACGGAGAGAGGAGCCTGGTGGGCTACAGCCATGGGGTCGCAGAGTCAGACACGAGTCAGTGACAGAGCACAGCACAGCAAAATGCATATAACTAAGGGTTTAACATGCTTTGCCTAATGTTGAATTTTCCCTCACACTATTGCCAGTTTACAGATGAGGAAGCCAAGGCTTTAAACAGTCACATTACCTGGTCAAGGTTGCAGCTGGTAAGTAGGACTTTAAGGACCGTGTGACCAAAAACGCATGAATCCAACCACGAGGCTTTATTCTGCTCTCGTTTGAGTCAAGACAGGTTTGACTGACTCGTTCCTGAGTTTGAAGTGACTATTCCAGCAAAATGTCATGAGCTCACTTAGAGATTCCTTTGACTGTGGAAATTGCCCCGTGGGAGCTTTCGTGCGAAAGATGAGAGGGAAATGAAGAAACGGGTCAAAGAGAAGGGCAAGAAAGATCTGTGGTTAAATTTTGTGGTCGTGTACACATAGGTGAGCCCAGCAGCACGAGAGAGAAAGTGTTTCTACACGGATGGCCCAAGGAAGGAACTGGTGCTCCTGCTGCACAGAAGCTGCTTGTGGGGCTGGTGCTTAATAATTTAATAAACTTGGGTACTGTCTGCAGTGACGGTCCAGAAATAAATCTTTGCTATAAATTGCGTTGGCTGCCCCGATCACAAGAGGTAGTATCTAAACAACTGGTCCGACGTGCCAAATCTCCATGACGGAATGGAAGTATGAAAATTAAATGAACTTGTAGAAGTACACGCATCTTATAGGTTACTAGTCAGAAGATTCTCTTAGAGCCAAGGGAGCCTCCCTGAAACAAAAGCATGATTAAATTGCCAGTGCAAATGTAAATAGAAGCCCAACTAGAGAATACACTCATTGATTTTGATAAGTTTGCTCTGTCCTGTCTTTAGCTGGATGACCTCACTGTTCTTTTCCACAATACTAGTGTGCAAATGTTCCTCTGCAATTCCACATGGGTCCACCTTTTGTTAAAAGCACAGAATTTTAAAATGCTGTGGGGGAAAAAAACAAAATAAAGGCAGAACCATGACTATTGAATAAAGGGGCTTCCCTCATAGCTCAGATGCTAAAGAATCTGCCTGCAATGCAGTAGACTTGGGTTTGATCCCTGGATCAGGAAGATCCCCTGGAGAAGAAAATTGCAACCCACTCCAGTATTCTTCTTGCCTGGAGAATTCCATGGACAGAGGAGCCTGGTGGGCTACAGTCCATAGGGTCACAAAGAGTAGGACACAACTGAGCGACTAAGCACGTTGAATAAAGAACTAATGGCATTGCATTAATTAAAATATTTGCAAATAGTTGGAAAGATGAGTCTTTCCCTTTCTTCAAAAAATTTTAACCCATGAAATTAAAATACACAGAAAATCTTTCTAAGTGAACTGATCATTTTGCTTATGAAAGCTCTGGTGTCCACTGAATGGGCCTGTCAGTCACTATAGATTCAAATTCATTTGGGATTAGAATATTGGAGTGGTTTACCATTTCCTTCTCCAGGGTATCTCCCCAATCCAGGGATCAAAACTGGGTCATCTTCTGCATTGCAGGCAGACTCTTTACCAGCTGAGCCACCGGGGAAGCCCGTATACACACACACACATATATATGTATAACTATTACAGTAAAGTTCACACACCAGTGAACCAGGTGTTTATTAAGGCGAAGGAGTAACCATGACAGCTCATGACATTTGATTAGTGCTCTTAGATGTTTACTGTTCACTTTAGTTTTATTAGAAATTGTGGATAAGAAAGTATAAAAGATACTGAGGCACAGGACGGTGAACGGACCTTTTGGGGTAGGGAAGCCATGTCTAGGGCAGAACACAGACTCTTCCAGCAACTCTGCTGGGGGCCACCAGCTCAGCCTTTGCAGCCTGGTCTGCCTGCCTGTTCATCATCACCTCCTCTGTCCTTGCCCATGCTCTCCCTGGCTTCTTCTAAGCCTGTGAGGCTGAATGGCCCCAGGCAAGGACTGTACGTAGGATTTGGCAAGACCAGCTCCTTCCTCTCCCAGGGCCCTTCACAGGGAGCAGATCACAGCT